>NC_052323.1:26887238-26934738 GCF_016432855.1 Salvelinus namaycush
TTATATCCTCATTGAGCTGTAGGACAGTGAACAAGTAGTTTAACAGGGAGGTGATATCCTCATTGAGCTGTAGGACAGTGAACCAGTAGTTTAACAGGGAGGTGATATCCTCATTGAGCTGTAGAACAGTGAACAAGTAGTTTAACAGGGAGGTGATACCCTCATTGAGCTGTAGGACAGTGAACCAGTAGTTTAACAGGGATGTTATATCCTGATTGAGCTGTAGGACAGTGAACCAGTAGTTTAACAGGGAGGTGATATCCTCATTGAGCTGTAGGACAGTGAACCAGTAGTTTAACAGGGAGGTGATATCCTCATTGAGCTGTAGAACAGTGAACAAGTAGTTTAACAGGGAGGTTATATCCTCATTGAGCTGTAGGACAGTGAACCAGTAGTTTAACAGGGAGGTGATATCCTCATTGAGCTGTAGGACAGTGAACCAGTAGTTTAACAGGGAGGTGATATCCTCATTGAGCTGTAGAAACATGAACAAGTAGTTTAACAGGGGGTTATATCCTCATTGAGCTGTAGGACAGTGAACCAGTAGTTTAACAGGGATGTTATATCCTCATTGAGCTGTAGGACAGTGAACCAGTAGTTTAACAGGGAGGTTACATCCTCATTGAGCTGTAGGACAGTGAACCAGTAGTTTAACAGGGAGGTTACATCCTCATTGAGAAGTAGGACAGTGAACCAGTAGTTTAACAGGGAGGTGACATCCTCATTGAGCTGTAGGACAGTGAACCAGTAGTTTAACAGGGAGGTTATATCCTCATTGAGCTGTAGATAGAACAGTGAACCAGTAGTTTAACAGGGAGGTGATATCCTCATTGAGCTGTAGGACAGTGAACCAGTAGTTTAACAGGGAGGTTATATCCTCATTGAGCTGTAGATAGAACAGTGAACCAGTAGTTTAACAGGGAGGTGATATCCTCATTGAGCTGTAGGACAGTGAACCAGTAGTTTAACAGGGAGGTTATATCCTCATTGAGCTGTAGATAGAACAGTGAACCAGTAGTTTAACAGGGAGGTGATATCCTCATTGAGCTGTAGGACAGTGAACCAGTAGTTTAACAGGGAGGTTATATCCTCATTGAGCTGTAGGACAGTGAACCAGTAAGGTAGATAGCAGATTTGAGATAGTCAAAATGTTTAGTTTGTTGTATAAAGCGTAAAATGTGTTTAATGCTGTGCAGCTGTATAGTTCTATAAGTGGATTAGAGAAACAGCAGCCGACTAATGTATGCCACTCTGGCTACGTCCCAAATGCACCCTGTTCCCTATATAGTGCACTTATTTGGACCTGAGTCCTATAGACCCCGGTCAAAGGTAGTTCACTATGTAGGGAATAGGGTGCCATTTGAGATGCAAGCCTTAATGTGAAGTTCTTGTTGAGGAGAAGTGTTCAATAAGGCTCCAGAACAGCATCTGCTGTGGAGTACAGAACCCCTGAGAACAGACTCAGCCACTCCGCTTTACAGAGAGCCGTCTCTATTTCACCTCGTCTTATGTTGATTACTGCAGGACTTAACGTTTATAGTCCAGACAGGCATTTTCAGCTGAATCAGATGGTGAAAATGAATAAATGAATATTACAGATAACTAATTTAGCTTGTTCGAAACGGCGGGTATGTGCACTACTAATGACCAGAGCTTCTATGGGCTCTAGTCCAAAATAGTGCACTATATAGGGAATAGGGCTGATTTGGGACGGAGACTAAATCTGTTTTTATTTCTGTGTTCTCCCAAACTGGCTGGTGTCCTCGTCTTCTGAGTTTTATTCTCCCAAGTGACACAGCGGAGAAAATGGATAATGAGGCTGTCTATTCAGTGTTAATGCTTACACATATGTCTCTTCATTTGTAAGCTATGTGGCGTACGTACACACGTTTCTCACCCTGTTAAGCAATAAAAAGCTAATTCCAATCAAATGAAATATGTCTGCCAAATGAGTCACTGTCCGCATCAATCTGGCCATTGTGGGAGGCCCACTCCTCACCAGTCAAATAGAGAAATAACCCTCAGTGGAAGAGATTTAGCATCATTCTAGTTTAGTATTGATAAAGGGTTAGATCACCCAAAGTACCAAATTACAGAATGGTTTCCTTACCCTATAAGCAGTCTATGGACATGTTCAAATCAGCTAGAAGTGACTTTGTTGAGCTTTTACAATCAATTTGAGATACTTTTGGATGATTTGGATATGATGCTAATATCGTGACCATGAGTTGAAGGGGATTTGTTCCACAAAATGCCAACATGTTAGCATTTGGATACGCTGTCAGGGAAATAAAACCCAAGCATGGATTGTGGTCGTACCTTGTCCATAGACTGCTTACAGGGTAAGGAAACGAATGTGTCATTTTGGGTGAACTATTGTCCCAATTAGTATATACATTTGCCCATCTACAGTAGCTAGGCTATGTCTTTCTATCTGCTATCTTACCAGTCACCTGGAGCATCAGCCAAGGGGTCACAGAGGTCAACCTTCCTTCCTCCCCCTTCCTCGTCTCTGGCTCCGGGATGCTGATCTCCTATCTGACTGTCTGACACAGATAGAACAGGCCTTTTGTTAGCATGGTGGACCAGCCAGCCTCGTTTACCTCTTAACATATACCACCTAGGGATGTGTCTCCAATGGTGCCCTATTCCATATATAGTGCACAACTACCCATATAGCTCTGGTCAAAAAGTAGTGCACTATATAGAGAACAGGGTGACATTTGAGACGCAGGCCTAGTTGCTGCCTGTGAGGTCTCCCAACTAACATAAAACCAACCTACCTGATATCGACCAAATAAAGCAGCTGATAAAATCTCAGCCGTGCCTCCGTCCGTCCGACCAAGGTGAACGTGAAGGACAGACACTGGCCCTGGCATATTATCTGCATGATTGGCTACGGGTCTGAGATATTGTCTATTTTTCCCGGTGATTAATTTGTAGTGGAACGGTAGCTAGCTAGGCCGTCACAAGCAGTTATCTGGTGCTTAAATCATGTTCGCTTTGAAAACTGGTTCGATGTCCGAGGGTAGTGACCATTAGCCTGGTCCCAGATCTGTTTGTGCTCTCTTGCCAACTACGATGGTGACAGTACAAAGAGATCTGAAACCAGTCTAAGTTGACATGTCTGTGGGGTTTGGGTTGGGGAATGATGTCTTCAAGCCTCTGTCCTCTCTTGTGACCGTTCCTGTCTTTGTATGTGCTGTTTTCATTTGAGGAGCTTCCATAGTGGACAAAGTTGTCAGTTGCCATCAAATATACAAATGAACATTGAACACCAGTGAAAAAAAGAGGATGTTTCCATTGTGGTCCTCAATGGAATAGGCGATGTATGTACACGATGTATGTACACTATGTATGTACACTATGTATATACACTATGTATGTACACTATGTATATACACTATGTATGTACACTATGTATGTACACTATGTATGTACACTATGTATGTACACGATGTATGTACACGATGTATGTACACGATGTATAGACACTATGTATGTACACTATGTATGTACACGATGTATGTACACTATGTATGTACACTATGTATGTACACGATGTATAGACACTATGTATAGACACTATGTATGTACACTATGTATAGACACTATGTATGTACACTATGTATATACACTATGTATGTACACTATGTATAGACACTATGTATGTACACTATGTATATACACTATGTATAGACACTATGTATGTACACTATGTATGTACACTATGTATGTACACTATGTATAGACACTATGTATGTACACTATGTATAGACACTATGTATATACACTATGTATGTACACTATGTATGTACACTATGTATATACACTATGTATAGACACTATGTATATACACTATGTATGTACACTATGTATATACACTATGTATATACACTATGTATGTACACTATGTATAGACACTATGTATGTACACTATGTATATACACTATGTATAGACACTATGTATATACACTATGTATGTACACTATGTATAGACATGTTTCAACTCTGATGGGAGAGGCCTAGGTCCTTGCAAGAGCAGTGAGAGAGAATTGGGAGGGTGGGATTTTCATGCAAGAATGACAACTCTTAATGAAAATACATCATCAGGGGTCAGCGGTTTTAATACCCTCCTGTTCCATGCTGCTTACTTTGTTTCTCTAGAAAAAAGAAAAGAGCAAGTAAAAGATAGGAGGGGGAGAGAGAGGATGAGAGAGAGAGAGAATGAGAGAGAGGGGGGGGAGAGAGAGGAGGAGAGGGGGGGGGGAGAGGAGAAAGAGAGGGGGGGGAGAGAGAGGAGGAGAGAGAGAGAGGGGGGGAGGAGGGAGAGAGTCAGGCGGAGAGAGAAAGGGGGGGAGAGAGGAGGAGAGAGAGAGGGGGGGGAGGAGGAGAGGACAGAGAAGAGGAAGGGGGGGGGAGAGAGGGAGAGGAGAGAGGGGGGGAGGAGAGAGAGGAGGAGGAGAGAGAAGGGGGGGGGAGAGAGAGGAAGAGAAGAGGGGGGGGAGGAGGAGAAGAGCGGAGGAGGAGAGAGGAAGGGGGGGGGGAGGAGGAGGAGAGAGAGAGGAGGGGGGGGAGAGGAGAGAGCGAGAGAGGAGAGAGGGGGGGGAGGGGGAGAGAGAGGAGGAGAGAGCGAGAGAGAGGGTCGGAGGGAGTAGATGAGGAGTGTGGAACCGTCTGCCTACGAGGTGTTCGCCAGGGTTAGAGGAGGGGAAGGGAAGGGGGGAGAGAGAGAGGGTCGCCAGGGTTAGAGGAGGGGAAGGGAAGGGGGGAGAGAGAGAGGGTCGCCAGGGTTAGAGGAGGGGAAGGGGAAGAGAGGGAGTGCGGACCCGGCTTGCCACTTTCCCTGCCTGGCTGAGGTGATTTGTGCCTTTCATGTTCAGGACCCAGTGAAATCCATGAATTCAGAAACATTATAATCTGTCCAGCCAACAGACTCTGTTAAATTTAGGCCTCTCTAGAGGCAAGGCAGAGAAAGGAAGGAGTGGTTAAAAATAAATGGAGAGGAAAATACTTAGAGTGTTTTGGGAGTCGGAGCAGCCCTCTGTCTCTGTTTCTCTCTCTCTCTCTCTCTCTCTCTCTCTCTCTCTCTCTCTCTCTCTCTCTCTCTCTCTCTCTCTCTCTCTCTCTCTCTCTCTCTCTCTCTCTCTCTCTCTCTCTCTCTCTCTCTCTCTCTCTTAGTTTTCTCGCTCTCCTCTCTCCTCTCCAGGATTGGGAGAGGAGAGAGGAGGAGGGAAGAGAGGGGAGGGGGGGGGGAGGGGGACAGGCCCATCGCTGATGAATCAGAACTCTGTTATTTT
Organism: Salvelinus namaycush; assembly: GCF_016432855.1. NCBI lineage: Eukaryota > Metazoa > Chordata > Actinopteri > Salmoniformes > Salmonidae > Salvelinus > Salvelinus namaycush. Next base: position 26,892,539 of record NC_052323.1, read on the forward strand.
CTAGTTTAGTCACGGTCCATTTCCTCTTGTCCTGTTGTAGGAGGAAATTGGCCCCAATTAAGCGCCGTCCACAGGTTATGGCATGGCGTTGCAAAATGAAGTTATAGCCTTCCTTCTTCAAGATTCCTTTTACACTGTACAAATCTTCCACTTTACCACCACCAAAGCACCCCCAGACATTCACATTCAATCAATCAAATATATTTATAAAGCCCTTTTTACATCAGCCGATGTCACAACGTGCTGTACAGAAACCCAGCCTAAAACCCCAAACAGCAAGCAATGCAGATGTAGAAGCACAGTGGCTAGGAAAAACTCCCTAGAAAGGCCAGAACCTAGAAAGAAACCTAGAGAGGAACCAGGCTCTGAGGGGTGGCCAGTCCTGTTCTGGCTGTGCCGGGTGGAGATTATAACAGAACATGGCCAAGATGTTCAAACGTTCATAGATGACCTGCAAGGTCAGACAATAATATGCACAGTGGTTGTAGAGGGTGCAGCAAGTCAGCACCTCAGGAGTAAATGTCAGGTCAGGTCAGGGTTCCATAGCCGCAGGCAGAACAGTTGAAACTGGAGCAGCAGCACGACCAGGTGGACTGGAGACAGCAAGGAGTCATCAGGCCAGGTAGTCCTGAGACATGGTCCTAGGGCTCAGGTCCTCCGAGAGAAGAGAGCAAGAGAGAAAGAGAGAGAGAAAAAGGGAGAAAAGGAGAGAATTAGAGGGAGCATACTTACCCACACCACTAGCGGGATATCTTCAACCACCAACCTACTACACTGAGACAAGGCAGAGTATAGCTCACGAAGATCTCCCCCACTTCACAAACCCGAGATGATACCCCCGAACAGGGCCAAACAGGAAGGATATAACCCCACCCACTTTGCCAAAGCACAGCACCCACACCACTACAGGGATACCTTCAACCACCAACTTACCATCCTGAGACAAGGCCGAGTATAGCCCACAAAGATCTCCGCCACGGCACAACCCAAAGAGGGGCGCCAACCCAGACAGGAAGATCCCGTCAGTGACTCAACCCACTCAAGTGACGCACCCCTCCTAGGGACAGCATGGAAGAGTACCAGTAAGCCAGTGACTCAGCCCCCGTAATAGGGTCAGAGGGTGAGAATCCCAGTGGAGAGAGGGGAGCCGGCCAGGCAGAAGTCCAGTGAGTCTCACGAATGTTCTTCTTTGTGATCTGAACACCTCAAACTTAGATTTGTCTGTTCATAACACAGATAACACCATAACACATAACACTTTTTCCCAATCTTCCTATGTCCAGTGTCTGTGTTCTTTTGCCCATCATAATCTTTTATTTTTATTGGCCAGTCTGAGATATGGCTTTTCCTTTGCAACTCTGCCTAGAAGACCAGCATCCCAGAGTCACCTAATGCTGCCAGTTGAGGACACTCTAATGTACTTGTCCTCTTGCTCAGTTGTGCACCGGGGCCTCCCACTCCTCTTTCTATTCTGGTTAGAGCCAGTTTGCGCTGTTCTGTGAAGAGAGTAGTACACAGAGTTGTACGAGATCTTCAGTTTCTTGGCAATTTCTCACATGGAATAGCCTTCATTTCTCAGAACAAGAATAGACTGACGAGTTTCAGAAGAAAGTTATTTGTTTCTGGCCATTTTGAGCCTGTAATCGAACCCACAAATGCTGATGCTCCAGATACTCAACTAGTCTAGGCCAGTTTTATTGCTTCTTTAATCAGAACAACAGTTTTCAGCTGTGCTAACATAATTGCAAAAGGGTTTTCTAATGATCAATTATCCTTTTAAAATGATAAACTTGGATTAGCTAACACAACATGTCAATGGAACACAGGAGTGATGGTTGCTGATAATGGGCCTCAGTACGCCTATGTAAATATCCCATTAAAAATCTGTTGTTTCCAGCTACAATAGTAATTTACAACATTAACAATGTCTACACTGTAGTTCTGATGAATGTTGTGTTATTTAATGGACAAAAAAAATAGCTTTTCTTTCAAAAACAAGGACATTTATAAGTGCCCCCAAACTTTTGAATACTAGTGTATATACACTGCTCAAAAAAATAAAGGGAACACTAAAATAACACATCCTAGATCTGAATGAATGAAATATTCTTATGAAATACTTTTTTCTTTACATAGTTGAATGTGCTGACAACAAAATCACACAAAAATGATCAATGGAAATCAAATTTATCAACCCATGGAGGTCTGGATTTGGAGTCACACTCAAAATTAAAGTGGAAAACCACACTACAGGCTGATCCAACTTTGATGTAATGTCCTTAAAACAAGTCAAAATGAGGCTCAGTAGTGTGTGTGGCCTCCACGTGCCTGTATGACCTCCCTACAACGCCTGGGCATGCTCCTGATGAGGTGGCGGATGGTCTCCTGAGGGATCTCCTCCCAGACCTGGACTAAAGCATCCGCCAACTCCTGGACAGTCTGTGGTGCAACGTGGCGTTGGTGGATGGAGTGAGACATGATGTCCCAGATGTGCTCAATTGGATTCAGGTCTGGGGAACGGGCGGGCCAGTCCATAGCATCAATGCCTTCCTCTTGCAGGAACTGCTGACACACTCCAGCCACATGAGGTCTAGCATTGTCTTGCATTAGGAGGAACCCAGGGCCAACCGCACCAGCATATGGTCTCACATGGGGTCTGAGGATCTCATCTCGGTACCTAATGGCAGTCAGGCAACCTCTGGCGAGCACATGGAGGGCTGTGAGGCCCCCCAAAGAAATACCACCCCACACCATGACTGACCCACCACCAAACCGGTCATGCTGGAGGATGTTGCAGGCAGCAGAACGTTCTCCACGGCGTCTCCAGACTCTGTCACGTCTGTCACATGTGCTCAGTGTGAACCTGCTTTCATCTGTGAAGAGCACAGGGCACCAGTGGCGAATTTTCCAATCTTGGTGTTCTCTGGCAAATGCCAAACGTCCTGCATGGTGTTGGGCTGTAAGCACAACCCCCACCTGTGGACGTCGGGCCCTCATACCACCCTCATGGAGTCTGTTTCTGACCGTTTGAGCAGACACATGCACATTTGTAGCCTGCTGGAGGTCATTTTGCAGGGCTCTGGGAGTGCTCCTCCTGCTCCTCCTTGCACAAAGGCGGAGGTAGCGGTCCTGCTGCTGGGTTGTTGCCCTCCTACGGCCTCCTCCACGTCTCCTGATGTACTGGCCTGTCTCCTGGTAGCGCCTCCATGCTCTGGACACTACGCTGACAGACACAGCAAACCTTCTTGCCACAGCTCGCATTGATGTGCAATCCTGGATGAGCTGCACTACCTGAGCCACTTGTGTATGTTGTAGACTCCGTCTCATGCTACCACTAGAGTGAAAGCACCGCCAGCATTCAAAATTGACCAAAACATCAGCCAGGAAGCATAGGAACTGAGAAGTGGTCTGTGATCACCACCTGCAGAACCACTCCTTTATTGGGGGTGTCTTGCTAACTGCCTATAATTTCCACCTGTTGTCTATTCCATTTGCACAACAGCATGTGAAATTTATTGTCAATCAGTGTTGCTTCCTAAGTGGACAGTTTGATTTCACAGAAGTGTGATTGACTTGGAGTTACATTGTGTTGTTTAAGTGTTCCCTTTATTTTTTTGAGCAGTGTATATACGCAGGGTTGTTAAATGTTGTCCTGGAAGGCCAAACCCTTCTTGTTTTTATCCTCTCCTTTTAATCAGGGACTAATTCAGACCTGGGACACCAGGTAAGTGCAATTAACTACCAGGTAGAAACAAAAACGAGAAGTGTATTGGCCCTCCAGGACTGGACTGGTACAGCTTTGGTCTGTAGGCTAGGCTGCTTCTGGCTTTAGCCCCCCTTTTACAATGTTTACAGGGGGGGGAGGAGTTGGATGCAGAGTGAATTCAACCAACCAGTGTGTGACTGAGGCACAACATTCACTGTTTCACTGTGATGGAGGGACACAGTTATGCCTGTGTATGAGTGAACCACAGAGGGTTTTAGACTGTGTTTGATTGTGTGGTTATAAAATATTAAATAGGAGAAGAGGAAGAAGAGAAGAGGAGAAGGAGAAGAGGAAGGCCCCACAACAAATATCAGTGGACATGTTCAACCCCAAAAAACTAATATAATCTGACCCCTGTTACACTTCCACCAACCGAACCAATCATATCTAACCCTAGCTGGAAGGAGCCAATTATACCTCAGTTGTAGGAGGATGTGTACATTATGTTCTTGGCCTGTTAATAAAGATGTGATGTTGTTCCATACACATCCACTAGATGGCGCCAATGCTACTTGAGCGAGTTCAAAATATGATTCCTATTAGAATGTTGGTAAAATACCATCTTTGGAATGCTTTCCATTCATGCTCACTAGATGTCAGTCTATAGCCAACTATGTTTAATTGACACTTGTCAGACACAAGTACAGTATTTAAGATGCAGCATAGCGTTCATAATAAAACGTGGCTTTGTTATAATAATAGCGTTAGCCACGTAGCCACCTTGGTATGCAATATATTGTACAGAAGCGCTCCCCACAAACAATGCTGCCATGCTGCAAGACTAGACATCTTCAAAAGCTGCAAAATATGAGCTGATGAAATGATACCAAACAGCATTTAGAAGCAGGAGGAACCCAACGCATTGCGTTTTTATCCCTAGTAACAGAATAGCAGAATGGAGAAACTCCAGGGGGGTGAATGCAATTGGTGTTTCACTAAAGACAGTCTGTTGTGTTATGTCCTTCCACTGCTGCAGGGGCTTGGCCTTCACAATGACTTCACTACTAACAGGGACACTGCTGCAAGGGCTTGGCCTTCACAATGACTTCACTACTAACAGGGACACTGCTGCAGGGGCTTGGCCTTCACAATGACTTCACTACTAACAGGGACACTGCTGCAGGGGCTTGGCCTTCACAATGACTTCACTACTAACAGGGACACTGCTCCAGGGGTTTGGACTAGTAACCGAAAGTTTGCAAGATCGAATCCCCAGAGCTGACAAGGTAAAAATCTGTTGTTCTGCCCCTGAACAAGGATGTTAACCCACTGTTCCTAGGCCGTCATTGAAAATAAGAATTTGTTCTTAACTGACTTGCCTAGTTAAATAAAGTTTAAAAAATACAAAAAAACTACGACTTCACTACAAACAGGCATGAGTCTCAAATGGCACCCTATTCCCTATATAGTGCACTACTTTCACCAGGGCCCATAGGGATCTGATCAATAGAAAGTAACACAATAGAAAGTGGCAGTTCATGCTATAGGTTTTCTCCTACATTAGTTACCTCCAAATAGTACAGCTCGGTCTATCGCCTGTATGTTACTGTTTGTTACTGTATGTTACTGCATGTTTGTAAAAAGGTATATTGGTAGATTCAATGTCAAATGACCTGTTATGAATATTCAGTGGGTCTTTCATGTTTTGTTTTGTTTAGTTGTTTTTTTATCGCCGCACCAGAATTAAGACAAATAAGAACTTTTCAAAAGGATACTTCTGTCAGAGTTCCCCAGAGAAACCAGGATATAGAGTCTGTAGAAGTCCTGGTGGTAACTAGCTGAGATACTGCTGTCAGAGTTCCCCAGAGAAACCAGGATATAGAGTCTGTAGAAGCCCTGGTGGAAACTAGTTGAGATACTGCTGTCAGAGTTCCACAGAGAAACCAGGATATAGAGTCTGTAGAAGCCCTGGTGGAAACTAGTTGAGATACTGCTGTCAGAGTTTCCCAGAGAAACCAGCATATAGAGTCTGTAGAAGCCCTGGTGGTAACTAGCTGAGATACTGCTGTCAGAGTTTCCCAGAGAAACCAGCATATAGAGTCTGTAGAAGTCCTGGTGGTAACTAGTTGAGATACTGCTGCCAGAGTTCCCCAGAGAAACCAGGATATAGAGTCTGTAGAAGCCCTGGTGGTAACTAGCTGAGATACTGCTGTCAGAGTTCCCCAGAGAAACCAGGATATAGGGTCTGTAGAAGTCCTGGTGGAAACTAGCTGAGCTGCTGCTGCTATGCACCAAACCAGTAGTGTGACTGTGTAAACTAGCTGAAGGGAATACATAGATGTACATTGGCCTTGAAATCCCATGGAGGAAATAAAGAAATTGCACTTCACTTGAACTCCAGTAAGGGTGGGTCATCACAGCAAGGGGGGGAAACAACTTTTGTCATAAAAGATTCAGCAGGAACCCTTGGAAAACACACTGTGTTCTTCAAGGTTATGTTCCCAGGGGGAAAGAGTTGAAACATGAGACGTTTCAGGTTATGCTCCCAGGGGATGTGTGTGTGTGTGTGTGTGTGTGTGTGTGTGTGTGTGTGTGTGTGTGTGTGTGTGTGTGTGTGTGTGTGTGTGTGTGTGTGTGTGTGTGTGTGTGTGTGTGTGTGTGTGTGTGTGTGTGTATGCACATTGTTTGTATTTATTTATTTCTCACTGTGCATCACTGTAAGTGCCGTTGTGTACTGACTGCAGAATAGTCAGTAGAGAACAATAACCAGGGCTTGCGGTCCAAGCACTTAAAAGACACGCCCTCGTCCACTTACCCTCGCCTTATGCCCTTGGGGGAATCCCCGTCACCATGTTGGAGGGCGGTCCAAATGATTAGCCAAGCAAGGGAAGTTTGCAACGCAAACCCCTCAGCCCTCGTTTTTAGTCGGCTTTGCGAGTGTACAATTATGTTCACTTCGGGGGCCTGGAACGTCCTATAATTTAATTATACATCCGCTAAGAAAAGTCAGCAAAAACTTAAAAACAACATCAATGGAGAGATCAACATACAAGTGTAAAATCGAATGCAAAAAAGATAGAAATGGTGCTACTAATGAACATGACGGCTCAAACACGTCTTGTAAAAAGTAAATATGTTTTTTGTTTGGTTATCTTTTGGAAATTGTAGAAATGAAACAATTTCCTTCTTCTTCTTCAGTTCCAGCTAGGCAGGCTAACGTTAGTTAGCTAATTCATTTACTAGCTGTCATACAGTAGGTGTATATTAATAATTTTATATTTAATATATGTAGACATGGACTCATAATTGACTGTAGCGCATATAAAGCACCCACAAGTTACCGAAGGCTGAAAACACATTCATCGTGGGATGAACGAGTGACAAATTTCGCACCAAGGGTGGTCCATTTAAAACCTCTATGGGCTAGGTGGGGCGCTAGTGACCCACCTCGCCAACATCTGGTGAAACTGCAGAGCGCGAATTTCAAAATACAAAAATCGTAATATTATACAAGTGTCAAAAATCATTTAAAAGCTTAACTTCTTGTTAATACAGCTGCTTTGTCAGATTTCAAAATGGCTTTACGGTGAAAGCATACAATGCGATTATCTGAGGACAGCGCCCTGCGTACAAAATCATTAAAAACATTTTCCAAACCAGCAGAGGCATCACAAAAGTCAGAAATAGCGAAAAAAATAAATCACTTACCTTTGAAGATCTTCCTCTGTTTGCAATCCCAAAGGTCCCAGCTACATAACAAATGGTTGTTTTGTTCGATAAAGTCCTTCTTTATATCCCCAAAGAGTCAGTTTAGTTGGCTCGTTTGATTCAGTGTAGACAAATGAATCCCAAAAGTTACCAATAAACTTCGTCCAAACAAGTCAAACAACGTTTCTAATCAATCCTCAGGTACCCTAAAATGTAAATAAATGATAAAATTTAAGACGGAGAATAGTATGTTCATTACCGGAGATAATAACGAAGTGCACTCCCTCATCCACGCCCGCCACGAGACTACAGTCAAAATGGGAGCCACCTAGAAAAACTACAAATTCTAGCTAATTTTTCAAAAAACAAGCCTGAAACCCTTTCTAAAGACTGTTGACATCTAGTGGAAGCCATAGGAACTGCAATCTGGGAGGATTTCCTTTGAATTTCCCATAGACAAGCATTTTCAATGGGTGATGACCTCAAAAAAGAAAATCCGGATGGATTCTCCTCGGGTTTTCGAATACTGCCCACTAACCTTAAGAAGTTTTAAAAAATCATTCCTTCCTCCCTCGCCCCATGCCCTGCAAGTGTATACTCGTCAGACGTCATGATACGTCATCAGAAGTGTCCACTTAATTTGAGGACAGAGGGGATAGGGTGTGTCTTTTAAGTGTTTGGACCGCAGCCCAGGTGTGAGACTTCTCCTCCTCTCCTCTTCCTCTCCTCTCCTTTTCTCCTCTCTTCTTCACCTCCTCTTCTCCTCCTCTCCTCTCCTCTGCTCTCCTCTCCTCTCCTCTCCTCTCCTCTCCTCTCCTCTCCTCTCCTCTCCTCTCCTCTCCTCTCCTCTCCTCTCCTCTCCTCTCCTCGTCTCCACTCCTCTTCTCCTCTCCTCCTCCTCTCCTCTCCTCTCCTCTCCTCTCCTCTCCTCTCCTCTCCTCTCCTCTCCTCTCCTCTCCTCTCCTCTCCTCTCCTCTCCTCTCCTCTCCTCTCCTCTCCACTCCTCCCCACTCCTCCTCCTCCTCTCCTCCACTCCTCCTCCCCTCTTATCCACTTCTCCTCCTCTCATCTCCCCTCTTCTCTTCTCCTCTCCTCTCTGCTCTCCTCCTCTCCTCCTCTTCTCCACTCCACTCCCCTCTCCTCTCCCCTCTCTGTTCCGCTCGCCTCTCCTCTGTTCTCCTCTTCTCCTCTCCTCCCCACTCCTCCCCACTCCTCCTCCTCTCCTCCACTACTCCTCCCCTCTTCTCCACTTCTCCTCCTCTCATCTCCTCTCCTCTCCTCTCCTCTCCTCTCCTCTCCTCTCCTCTCCTCTCCTCTCCTCTCCTCTCCTCTCCTCTCCTCTCCTCTCCTCTCCTCTCCTCTCCTCTCCTCTCCTCTCCTCTCCTCTCCTCTCATCTCCACTCCTCATCTCTTCCTTTTCTCCTATCCTCGACTCCTCAACTCCTTCTCTCCTCCTCTCCTCTCCTCTCCTCTCCTCCACTCCTCCCCACTCGTCCTCCTCTCCTCCACTCCTCCTCCCCTCTTCTCCACTTCTCCTCCGCTCCTCTCCTCTCCACTCCTTGTCTCCTCATCTCCTCCTCTTCTCTTCTCCTCCTCTCTTCCTCTCCTTCTCTCATCTTCTCCTCTCCTCCTCTCCTCGACTCCTTGACTCCTCCTCTCCTCTCCTCCTCCTCTCTTCTCACTAACAATTAAAATTATATTAACATGGGATCATTCAGCATGACCTCTCCTCAAGGTGAAAGCTGGAAGATAGTGGAAGATAGGTGGAAGATAGTGGAAGGTATGTGTGTGTCTGTCTGTGTGTATGTGTCTGCGTGTGTCTGTCTGTGTGTGTGTGTGTTTGTGTGTGTGTGTGTGTCTGTGTGAATGTGTGTGTCTGCGTGTGTCTGTCCGTGTGTGTGTGTCTGCGTGTGTCTGTCCATGTGTGTGAGTGTCTGTGTGTGTCTGCGTGTGTCTGTGCGTGTGTGTCTGTCTGTGTGTGTGTGTCTGTGTGTGTGTGTGTCTGCGTGTGTCTGCGTGTGTCTGTCTGTGTGTGTGTGTATGTGTGTCTGTGTGTGTGTGTGTCTGCGTGTGTCTGTGTGTGTGTGTGTCTGCGTGTGTCTGCGTGTGTCTGTCTGTGTGTGTGTGTGTGTGTGTGTGTGTGTGTGTGTGTGTGTGTGTGTGTGTGTGTGTGTGTGTGTGTGTGTGTGTGTGTGCAGCATTAGCAGAGCGAGGCAGGAGGAAGGACGGTGGTGACAGTAGATTGCACTTTAACCTTCTCAGTCTGACTCCCAGGGGAAAGCACGTCTCACTAGAAACCTCTCAACACACAGAAACCCAGTTATTTTCTCTGTTTTTACCTCAGAAAATAGGCTTATGTAATATCACCTCCATACACTGGACGTATGAGAGCAGTAGCATAAAGTACTTCAGTAAAAATATTTTAAAGTACAAGTCGTATTTGGGGGGTATCTGTACTTTACTTTACTATTTATATTTTTGACAACTTTATACTTTTACTTCACTACATCCCTAAAGAAAATAATGTACTTTTTACTCCGTACATTTTCCCTGACACAAAAGTGCTCGTTACATTTATGAATGCTTAGCAGACACTAAAAAAACATGCTTCGTGCTTCTTGATCTGCTACTACATCTCTAGTCTATAAAGTGATCTGCTACTACGTCTCTAGTCTATAAAGTGATCTGCTAATACATCTCTAGTCTATAAAGTGATCTGCTACTACGTCTCTAGTCTATAAAGTGATCTGCTAATACATCTCTAGTCTATAACGTGATCTGCTACTACGTCTCTAGTCTATAAAGTGATCTGCTGCTACATCTCTAGTCTATAAAGTGATCTGCTACTACGTCTCTAGTCTATAAAGTGATCTGCTGCTACATCTCTAGTCTATAAAGTGATCTGCTACTACGTCTCTAGTCTATAAAGTGATCTGCTGCTACATCTCTACTCTATAAAGTGATCTGCTACTACGTCTCTAGTCTATAAAGTGATCTGCTACTACATCTCTAGTCTATAAAGTGATCTGCTACTACGTCTCTAGTCTATAAAGTGATCTGCTGCTACATCTCTACTCTATAAAGTGATCTGCTACTACGTCTCTAGTCTATAAAGTGATCTGCTGCTACATCTCTACTCTATAAAGTGATCTGCTACTACGTCTCTAGTCTATAAAGTGATCTGCTGCTACAACTCTAGTCTATAAAGTGATCTGCTACTACATCTCTAGTCTATAAAGTGGTCTGCTGCTACGTCTCTAGTCTATAAAGTGATCTGCTGCTACATCTCTAGTCTATAAAGTGATCTGCTACTACGTCTCTAGTCTATAAAGTGATCTGCTACTACGTCTCTAGTCTATAAAGTGATCTGCTAATACATCTCTAGTCTATAAAGTGATCTGCTACTACGTCTCTAGTCTATAAAGTGATCTGCTACTATGTCTCTAGTCTATAAAATGATCTGCTACTACGTCTCTAGTCTATAAAGTGATCTGCTACTACGTCTCTAGTCTATAAAGTGATCTGCTACTACGTCTCTAGTCTATAAAGTGATCTGCTACTACGTCTCTAGTCTATAAAGTGATCTGCTACTACGTCTCTAGTCTATAAAGTGATCTGCTACTACATCTCTAGTCTATAAAGTGATCTGCTACTACATCTCTAGTCTATAAAGTGTTCTGCTACTACGTCTCTAGTCTATAAAGTGATCTGCTACTATATCTCTAGTCTATAAAGTGATCTGCTACTACATCTCTAGTCTATAAAGTGTTCTGCTGCTACGTCTCTAGTCTATAAAGTGATCTGCTGCTACGTCTCTAGTCTATAAAGTGATCTGCTACTACATCTCTAGTCTATAAAGTGATCTGCTGCTACATCTCTAGTCTATAAAGTGATCTGCTGCTACGTCTCTAGTCTATAAAGTGATCTGCTACTACGTCTCTAGTCTATAAAGTGATCTGCTACTACGTCTCTAGTCTATAAAGTGATCTGCTGCTACATCTCTACTCTATAAAGTGATCTGCTACTACGTCTCTAGTCTATAAAGTGATCTGCTACTACATCTCTAGTCTATAAAGTGATCTGCTACTACGTCTCTAGTCTATAAAGTGATCTGCTGCTACATCTCTACTCTATAAAGTGATCTGCTACTACGTCTCTAGTCTATAAAGTGATCTGCTGCTACATCTCTAGTCTATAAAGTGATCTGCTACTACGTCTCTAGTCTATAAAGTGATCTGCTGCTACATCTCTAGTCTATAAAGTGATCTGCTACTACATCTCTAGTCTATAAAGTGGTCTGCTGCTATGTCTCTAGTCTATAAAGTGATCTGCTGCTACATCTCTAGTCTATAAAGTGATCTGCTACTACGTCTCTAGTCTATAAAGTGATCTGCTACTACGTCTCTAGTCTATAAAGTGATCTGCTAATACATCTCTAGTCTATAAAGTGATCTGCTACTACGTCTCTAGTCTATAAAGTGATCTGCTACTACATCTCTAGTCTATAAAGTGATCTGCTACTACGTCTCTAGTCTATAAAGTGATCTGCTACTACGTCTCTAGTCTATAAAGTGATCTGCTACTACGTCTCTAGTCTATAAAGTGATCTGCTACTACGTCTCTAGTCTATAAAGTGATCTGCTACTACGTCTCTAGTCTATAAAGTGATCTGCTACTACATCTCTAGTCTATAAAGTGATCTGCTACTACGTCTCTAGTCTATAAAGTGATCTGCTACTACGTCTCTAGTCTATAAAGTGATCTGCTACTACGTCTCTAGTCTATAAAGTGATCTGCTACTACGTCTCTAGTCTATAAAGTGATCTGCTACTACATCTCTAGTCTATAAAGTGATCTGCTACTACGTCTCTAGTCTATAAAGTGATCTGCTACTACGTCTCTAGTCTATAAAGTGATCTGCTACTACGTCTCTAGTCTATAAAGTGATCTGCTACTACGTCTCTAGTCTATAAAGTGATCTGCTACTACGTCTCTAGTCTATAAAGTGATCTGCTACTACGTCTCTAGTCTATAAAGTGATCTGCTACTACATCTCTAGTCTATAAAGTGATCTGCTACTACGTCTCTAGTCTATAAAGTGATCTGCTACTACGTCTCTAGTCTATAAAGTGATCTGCTACTACGTCTCTAGTCTATAAAGTGATCTGCTACTACGTCTCTAGTCTATAAAGTGATCTGCTACTACGTCTCTAGTCTATAAAGTGATCTGCTACTACGTCTCTAGTCTATAAAGTGATCTGCTGCTACATCTCTAGTCTATAAAGTGATCTGCTACTACGTCTCTAGTCTATAAAGTGATCTGCTGCTACGTCTCTAGTCTATAAAGTGATCTGCTACTACGTCTCTAGTCTATAAAGTGATCTGCTACTACATCTCTAGTCTATAAAGTGATCTGCTGCTACGTCTCTAGTCTATAAAGTGATCTGCTACTACATCTCTAGTCTATAAAGTGATCTGCTGCTACGTCTCTAGTCTATAAAGTGATCTGCTACTACGTCTCTAGTCTATAAAGTGATCTGCTACTACATCTCTACTCTATAAAGTGATCTGATGCTACGTCTCTAGTCTATAAAGTGATCTGCTACTACGTCTCTAGTCTATAAAGTGATCTGCTACTACATCTCTAGTCTATAAAGTGATCTGCTACTACATCTCTAGTCTATAAAGTGATCTGCTACTACATCTCTAGTCTATAAAGTGATCTGCTACTACATCTCTAGTCTATAAAGTGATCTGCTGCTACATCTCTAGTCTATAAAGTGATCTGCTACTACGTCTCTAGTCTATAAAGTGATCTGTTTCTTCCTGTTAGAGCTCCATCTCAGATCAGGTGCACAGGTTCAGAAAGTCTTTAATATCGAGAGTTTGGGACTATAAATCAAATAAAATCAAATAAAATGTATTTATATAGCCCTTCGTACATCAGCTAATATCTCGATGTGCTGTACAGAAACCCAGCCTAAAACCCCAAACAGCAATCAATGCAGGTGTAGAGGCACGGTGGCTAGGAAAAACTCCCTGGAAAGGCCAAAACCTAGGAAGAAACCTAGAGAGGAACCAGGCTATGAGGGGTGGCCAGTCCTCTTCTGGCTGTGCCGGGTGGAGATTATAACAGAACATGGCCAAGATGTTCAAATGTTCATAAATGACCAGCATGGTCCAATAATAATAATCACAGTAGTTGTCGAGGGTGCAGCAAGTCAGCACCTCAGGAGTAAATGTCAGTTGGCTTTTCATAGCCGATCATTAAGAGTATCTCTACCGCTCCTGCGGTCTCTAGAGAGTTGAAAACAGCAGGTCTGGGACAGGTAGCACGTCCGGTGGACAGATCAGGGTTCCATAGCCGCAGGCAGAACAGTTGAAACTGGAACAGCAGCAAGGCCAGGTGGACTGGGGACAGCAAGGAGTCATCATGCCCGGTAGTCCTTACGCATGGTCCTAGGGCTCAGGTCCTCCGAGAGAGAGAAAGAAAGAGAGAAGGAGAGAATTAGAGAGAGCATACTAAAATTCACACAGGACACCGGATAAGACAGGAAAAGTACTCCAGATATAACAAACTGACCCTAGCCCCCCGACACATAAACTACTGCAGCATAAATACTGGAGGCTGAGACAGGAGGGGTCAGGAGACACTGTGGCCCCATCCGATGATACCCCCGGACAGGGCCAAACAGGAAGGATATAACCCCACCCTCTTTGCCAAAGCACAGCCCCCGCACCACTAGAGGGATATCTTCAACCACCAACTTACCATCCTGAGACAAGGCCGAGTATAGCTCACAAAGATCTCTGCCACGACACAATCCAAGGGGGGGGGCGCCAACCCACTATAAGGTTCTATCCGGATTTGTGTCAAAATTTTAGTTATTGGCAAAACCGTTTTCTGTTCAATGTTCCTTACCTACAGTGCATTAGGAAAGTATTCAGACCCCTTGACTTGTTCCACATTTTGTTACGTTACAGCCTTATTTCTAAAATGGATTAAATACTCAATACCACATAATGACATCACAATACCACATAATGACATCACAATACCACGTAATGACAAATCCTAAAAAGGCTGTTAGAAATTTTTGCAAATGTATTAAAAATACAAAACAGAAATACCTTATTTACATAAGTATTTGTAATACATTTGCACACATTTCTAAAAACCGTCATTATGGGGTATTGTGATGTCATTATTGGGTATTGTGATGTCATTATGAGGTATTGTGATGTCATTACGGGGTATTGTGATGTCATTATGGGATATTGTGTGTAGATTGCTGACGAAATTGTTTTCTATAATACATTTTAGAATAAGGCTGTAAAGTAACAAAATATGGACAAAGTTAAGGGGTCTGAATAGCCTCGAAAGCCACTCAGAATCATATTTGTGTATCTCAGAATCATATTTTTGCAGATAGAACCTTATAGTCCCAAGTGCTCATTATGTTGAGGTGTCATTACCCATAATTCCACTTTATTACCCAGAGTTCCTCAGTCATGAAGGAGACCTTGAGGCTGTGGGTATACCGGGCCACAGTATTGGCTTTACTTACAGCTCTGGGGGTTGTTTGTGTGTGTGTGTGGAAACGGAGCGGAGGTAATGAGAGTTTCTACCTGATCGATTCCAGATGCCCTTGCAAATTATCTTTGTCAACAGCAATCTGGTAAACTCTGGCAGTGGCTTGGCGACTGAGTCAATGTCCCCCAGCAGCTTGTCTGTACTGTAGTACTTACTCTAAAGTTGAAGACAGCTGCGTATAGATTGAGAAATCTGTGAACCAAGGAGCACAAGCAATCTCCAAATGTATGTTATAATCAATTTATATGTATACGATTATTTTCTCGCCTTATATGACGTATTATGGTGTTTTCCAAAAGAAGGGCACCAGAAGGTTGCGCTTTGACTCACGTCTCCCGATCCCTGGCTAAATAAAGGTTAAGTAAATAAAAACATAGAAGCTTCAGTCTTTAGATGATAGTCTGACAAAGTGGAGTGGGCTGCATACGACAACAACTCTTTGCACCGCAAGCAATTTAAAACGTTATGTTGTCAATCGATTGATATTTTGTATGATTGACGATATGTTGACGATTCTCAACCCTATATGACTTATTAGGTTGTGTAAAAAAATATAAGTGGGGGGGGGGTGGTTCTCAACTTCACAACCAGTTTGTCCTTGACTCATGGGTTAATCCCAAATGGCCCCCTATTCCCTTTTTAGTGCACTACTTTCAACAAGGGCCCATATGGGCTTTGGCACCCTATTCCCTTTTTAGTGCACTACTTTCAACAAGGGCCCATATGGGCTTTGGCACCCTATTCCCTTTTTAGTGCACTACTTTTACCAGGGCCCATAGGGGCTTTGGCACCCTATTCCCTTTTTAGTGCACTACTTTTACCAGGGCCCATAGGGGCTTTGGCACCCTATTCCCTTTTTAGTGCACTACTTTAAACAAGGGCCCAAGGGTCTTCACCCACTTTAAACTTCACTGGTAGTATCACTGGATTGCTTGTGCTTTTTCACCATTTAATATCTTTAAAATCGTTTAGGCCGTTACAGTATTTAGTTCATAGAGGGATTATGTGAGAAAAAAATAAATATATTTGGGATCAAAAATCCCATTATTCCATATAAGAGAGAAGATGATGAGAGATATTACATTTTATAATGCATGAACATCTTGGTATTAAACTCTGTTCTCTCTCCCTCTTCCCTCCCCAAATCTCAGGATCAAACTACTGTATCTATAATCTCTGCATGGTTTAGGAGGTAACTGTCGAGTTGGATTGCCAGGCATAGCTCACTACGATGTACTCTGACAGTAGAAGGACTTCCTTGTACGATGTACTCTGACAGTAGAAGGACTTCCCTGTACGATGTACTCTGACAGTAGAAGGACTTCCCTGTACGATGTACTCTGACTTCCCTGTACGATGTACTCTGACTTCCCTGTACGATGTACTCTGACTTCCCTGTACGATGTATTCTGACAGTAAAAGGACTTCCCTGTACGATGTACTCTGACAGTAGAAGGACTTCCCTGTACAATGTACTCTGACAGTAGAAGGACTTCCCTGTACGATGTACTCTGACTTCCCTGTACGATGTACTCTGACTTCCCTGTACGATGTACTCTGACTTCCCTGTACGATGTATTCTGACAGTAAAAGGACTTCCCTGTACGATGTACTCTGACTTCCCTGTACGATGTACTCTGACTTCCCTGTACGATGTACTCTGACAGTAGAAGGACTTCCCTGTACGATGTACTCTGACTTCCCTGTACGATGTACTCTGACTTCCCTGTACGATGTACTCTGACTTCCCTGTACGATGTACTCTAACAGCAAAAGGACTTCCCTGTACGATGTACTCTGACAGTAGAAGGACTTGGCTGTACGATGTACTCTGACAGTAGAAGGACTTCCCTGTACGATGTACTCTAACAGTAGAAGGACTTCCCTGTACGATGTACTCTGACAGTAGAAGGACTTCCCTGTACGATGTACTCTAACAGTAGAAGGACTTCCCTGTACGATGTACTCTGACAGTAAAATGACTTCCCTGTACGATGTACTCTGACAGTAGAAGGACTTCCCTGTACGATGTACTCTGACAGTAGAAGGTCTTCCCTGTACGATGTACTCTGACAGTAGAAGGACTTCCCTGTACGATGTACTCTGACTTCCCTGTACGATGTACTCTGACTTCCCTGTACGATGTACTCTGACTTCCCTGTACGATGTATTCTGACAGTAAAAGGACTTCCCTGTACGATGTACTCTGACAGTAGAAGGACTTCCCTGTACAATGTACTCTGACAGTAGAAGGACTTCCCTGTACGATGTACTCTGACTTCCCTGTACGATGTACTCTGACTTCCCTGTACGATGTACTCTGACTTCCCTGTACGATGTATTCTGACAGTAAAAGGACTTCCCTGTACGATGTACTCTGACTTCCCTGTACGATGTACTCTGACTTCCCTGTACGATGTACTCTGACAGTAGAAGGACTTCCCTGTACGATGTACTCTGACTTCCCTGTACGATGTACTCTGACTTCCCTGTACGATGTACTCTGACTTCCCTGTACGATGTACTCTAACAGCAAAAGGACTTCCCTGTACGATGTACTCTGACAGTAGAAGGACTTGGCTGTACGATGTACTCTGACAGTAGAAGGACTTCCCTGTACGATGTACTCTAACAGTAGAAGGACTTCCCTGTACGATGTACTCTGACAGTAGAAGGACTTCCCTGTACGATGTACTCTAACAGTAGAAGGACTTCCCTGTACGATGTACTCTGACAGTAAAATGACTTCCCTGTACGATGTACTCTGACAGTAGAAGGACTTCCCTGTACGATGTACTCTGACAGTAGAAGGTCTTCCCTGTACGATGTACTCTGACAGTAGAAGGACTTCCCTGTACGATGTACTCTGACAGTAGAAGGACTTCCCTGTACGATGTACTCAGACAGTAGAAGGACTTCCCTTTACGATGTACTCTGACAGTAAAAGGACTTCCCTGTACGATGTGTGACACGACAGTACATCCAAGGCATTCAAGCTTCAGTAATCCTATTTTGGCCATTCTCCAGTTCACCGCTCTCTGAGACATTAGGAACTCTGTGGTATTTGTAAGTAACCTTTTTTGGTTCACTCTGAATGCACTGTGAAGGCTCAGTACGGAGGAGACAGAGAGGTCTTGGTTGACATTTGACAGATATTGTGTTGCGGAGCACAGTACCGGCCCTGGAAGGCAGCTGGAGACCTAGATGGATGTACACCAGTTTACAACATTCCATAGCCTGGTTAAACCAGACCGAAAGACTTAAACCAGTGTAGCTACAGATTTCAGTCTGGTTTAAACAGGCTATCATTTATCTACAAACATGTCTTTCTTCTCAAGTTAACCTACAGTCAGGAAACAAAGTAGACAAGAGAACACTAAGGGCGGTTTGTGTCTGGGAAACCTGCCCTTCATCAGAGACAGGTATATACAGTACTAGTAAGGTAAATCAGTCCAATCTAATCAATAGTTACACTTGAGATCATCCCTTAAATCATCCCATTTAACACCTCTCCTCCATCCCTCTCCTCCATCCCTCTCCTCCCATCCCTCCATCCCTCTCCTCATCCCTCTCCTCCAGCCCTTCCCTCCATCCCTCTTCTCCAGCCCTTCCCTCCAGCCCTTCCCTCCATCCCTCTCCTCCATCCCTCCCCTCCATCCCTCTCCTCCATCCCTCCCCTCCATCCCTCTCCTTCATCCCTGTCCTCCATCCCTGTCCTCCATCTCTCTCCTCCATACCTCTTCTCCCATCCCTCTCCTCCATCCCTGTCCTCCATCCCTCTCCTCCCATCCCTCCATCCCTCTCCTTATCCCTCTCCTCCATCCCTCTCCTCATCCCTCTCCTCTATCCCTCTCCTCCATCCCTCTCCTCCATCCCTTTCCTCATCCCTCTCCTCCATCCCCCTCCTCCATCCCTCTACTCCATCCCTCTACTCCCATCCCTCTCCTCCATCCCTCTCCTCCATCCCTCTCCTCATCCCTCTCCTCATCCCTCTCCTCCATCCCTCTCCTCATCCCTTTCCTCATCCCTTTCCTCCATCCCTCTACTCCATCCCTCTACTCCCATCCCTCTCCTCCATCCCTCTCCTCCATCCCTCCCCTCCATCCCTCTCCTCCATCCCTGTCCTCCATCCCTTTCCTCCCATCCCTCCATCCCTCTCCTTATCCCTCTCCTCCATCCCTCTACTCCCATCCCTCTCCTCCATCCCTCTCCTCCATCCCTCTCCTCATCCCTCTCCTCATCCCTCTCCTCCATCCCTCTCCTCATCCCTTTCCTCATCCCTTTCCTCCATCCCTCTACTCCATCCCTCTACTCCCATCCCTCTCCTCCATCCCGTTCCTCCATCCCTCTCCTCCATCCCTCTCCTCCATCCCTCTCCTCATCCCTCTCCTCCATCCCTCTCCTCATACCTCTCCTCCATACCTCTCCTCCCATCCCTCTCCTCCCATCCCTCTCCTCCATCCCTCTCCTCCATCCCTTTCCTCATCCCTGTCCTCATCCCTCTCCTCCATCACTCTCCTCATCCCTCTCCTCATCCCTCTCCTCCATCCCTCTCCTCCATCCCTCTCCTCATCCCTCTCCTCCATCCCTCTCCTCATCCCTCTCCTCCATCCCTCTCCTCCATCCCTCTCCTCATCCCTCTCCTCCATCCCTCTCCTCATCCCTCTCCTCCATCCCTCTCCTCCATCCCTCTCCTCATCCCTCTCCTCCATCCCTCTCCTCATCCCTCTCCTCCATCCCTCTCCTCATCCCTCTCCTCATCCCTCTCCTCCATCCCTCTCCTCCGTCCCTCTCCTCCGTCCCTCTCCTCCGTCCCTCTCCTCCATCCCTCTCCTCATCCCTCTCCTCCATCCCCCTCCTCCATCCCTCTCCTCCATCCCTCTCCTCATCCCTCTCCTCATCCCTCTCCTCCATCCCTCTCCTCATCCCTCTCCTCCATCCCTCTCCTCCATCCCTCTCCTCATCCCTCTCCTCATCCCTCTCCTCCATCCCTCTCCTCATCCCTCTCCTCATCCCTCTCCTCCATCCCTCTCCTCATCCCTCTCCTCATCCCTCTCCTCCATCCCTCTCCTCATCCCTCTCCTCCATCCCTCTCCTCATCCCTCTCCTCCATCCCTCTCCTCATCCCTCTCCTCATCCCTCTCATCCATCCCTCTCCTCCCTCCCTCTCCTCATCCCTCTCCTCCATCCCTCTCCTCCATCCCTCTCCTCATCCCTCATCCCTCTCCTCATCCCTCTCCTCATCCCTCTCCTCCATCCCTCTCCTCATCCCTCTCCTCCATCCCTCTCCTCCATCCCTCTCCTCATCCCTCTCCTCCATCCCTCTCCTCCATCCCTCTCCTCCATCCCTCTCCTCATCCCTCTCCTCATCCCTTTCCTCATCCCTCTCCTCATCCCTGTCCTCCAACCCTCTCCTCCCATCCCTCTCCTCCATCCCCCTCCTCCATCCCTCTACTCCATCCCTCTACTCCCATCCCTCTCCTCCATCCCTCTCCTCCATCCCTCTCCTCATCCCTCTCCTCCATCCCTCTCCTCATCCCTTTCCTCATCCCTTTCCTCCATCCCTCTACTCTATCCCTCTACTCCCATCCCTCTCCTCCATCCCGTTCCTCCATCCCTCTCCTCCATCCCTCTCCTCGTCCCTCTCCTCATCCCTCATCCCTTTAATACTGTTTAACCCCTATTGTACACTGTTATCACCTTCCATTGTTTCATGGATTGAACAATTAAATAGGGCAACTTTTAGGATGAATCAAACTATTGTATTTTTGATTCACTCTATATTATGTATTTAAAGGCTCTCCATTTTCTTTTTTTGATTTCATAAATACGTATTTTCCTAACCCTAAATAATATACAAGATCAGAGTATTTTTAAATCAACCAATTAGTGTTGAAATGGAGATGAATATTTGTGTATTTAAGCCTACATGGCTTTGTTTCATTGGTCCCTGACATTCTCAACCGTTCTCTCCATGTATTCTAGTGTCCGTCGAGAAAACCATACTGAAAGTGATGGCTTTAGATAAATGTACTGAAAACTCCTATTAAATTAAAATTCCATTAGAAAATCTTATTGGCCGGTATGTAGGAGGGTTTTCAGCGGTTGAATTACATATATTCAGTACGTAAGGGAACCAAGCCTGCAAAGCCCGTTACACACCCGCGTAAGGTAAGTGTGAATACCAACTACTGAGAAGTGCGTAGGAAAGGCGTAAATGTCCTAAGTCTGAATCGGGCCCATAGACAGAATCTCTGTGATGGAGCTGTTCAGAGATAGATAGATACCTATTTGATATCTAAGGTACATGAACACAGTGTACAGTTTTCAAAACAGCCCACTGAGTCTGTCCCCCTCCCCCCCCTCCCCCTCGCCATCCTATGCAACAGATTCACCCCTTTAAGAAACTTGTAGTATGTTAACCCAGCACCATAGAATATAAGGGGTAAGTACATCCCAGTATTTCAGTGAACATCAGTCATGGGTTCTTCTAAAGCCTTTGTGATACAGCTAATGACTGTCTAACTCAGATTGTAGAATTAACATTTCAGAATTAACATTTTCCGAGAACCAAACCCAGTGACGGAAAACATCTTTGCTGTGCCAGGATGATAATATGGACGACAATAACCTCATCTGTGTTGAACCGCCTGTGTGTGTGTGTGAACCTTCGTTCCTAATTATGACTGCAGGGAACAGGGAAGACAGACTTTAACAAATAACCTTTACAGCTGTCATCTCTGCACACGTCATCTCTCCAGAGACCAAGGGACTGAGCTCTTATAAAATCATTAGTTAGTTTCTCAGATCATAATGTCGGAAATGAGGTGACACTGCTGCTGTGACTGATGGGGTAACTGAAGACATAACAGAGATTGTTTTCTTTTTTTGAAGGGGAAACATTACGCATGAGTTCATAAGGGCAACACTTTCAAGCTATTGCGTTTCTATTGGGAAGTGTTGCAGAGTTGATGACTGTCCTTTCAAAGGCTCCAAAAAAGGCTCCCAAAAATCTCTTGGTTCTTTCTGGTTGATCTCGAGCTTCTGTGGCATATTCTCACAAGACTAATTTTCTATTTGTTTCAGTGTGTGTGTGTGGACCTTAGGGCCAGCCAGAAGCCAGCAGGAGGCTGGTAAAAGACCATGCTGATGACATGAGCTATAGAGAACACAGACTCAGGGCATCAACACTGAGCAGAGGGCAACGTAGAGGTCGCACGCACACGCACGCACGCGCACACACACACACACACACACACACACACACACACACACACACACGGCCGGTAATGGCCGTTCTGCCCCTCTGCAAAACTAGAATAGTCCCAGTAGTTAAAATTACGTTGAAAAGATGTCTAAAATACGTATTTTCCAGAAGTTGAAGATTTAGGTCCTGAATGAAAGGTGAAAATACGTATTTTTCAGACATTGGGATCAAGTAAATTTTCGGTTCTGAATTAAAGTTGAAAATACGTATTTTCCGGACATTGGAATCAAGTTAATTTTCGGTTCTGAATTAAAGTTAAAAATACGTATTTTCCGGACTTTGAAAATAAGTATTTTCTAGATGTTGAAATCAGTTAAAATTTTCGGTTCTGAATGAAAGTTGAAAAGACGTCGTTTATAGACGTCTATGTTTCGGCCAAATCAAGGCTGATCCAGACCGGACACAAAAACACAACGTCTGCAAACGGGGAAATTAAGGCTGGTCCGGACAGGACCAAAAACAGACGTCCAGACCGGCGTCAGCATCGGGCCGTGCTTATTGAGGTATAGCCTACAGTGTCGACATCTATGGCCTATCGTTTGTAAAACAGGCTGTTTCACTGGCTTTATTAGTCCTGATTCCTGTGACTAATCAATGTGGCTATTTAAGCTCTGAATATCGGCTATCCAACTGATCCTGAGCCTATTTGCAGTGTGTTTACACAACGGGAATTGCAGAAGTGTTTAATTTTCCCGCTATGATCAGCTCGCCAAAAAAATTTACAGATACAAACTTGAAACCACTGATCATGACAATTTAGCCCACGGGATGAAACTCCTGGACAGCAGTTGTGAGTAGCCTGATTGTCCATTCCATATTATCCATTATACTTTGACCTGCCCTGTTTTTAGGATATGTTGTTTGTTAACATGTAAGCGCATTTTTTGATTTGATTGGGCGTCATTTAGGTTAGGCTACTTGATCGGAGAAACTTGCACGATGTAAAAAGTGTTCGTCTCATTACATTGTCATCCATTTTTATCTCCAGTCTGTAGGCTACAGAAAAGGCCACATACTCTTTCTACCATATCCTCCATCTGCTACATGATTTATGTCAGATGGTTTTCTTGACGGAACGTTAGTGGAATGCCTCGGCGATGCATCTCTCCAACCCCGGAGAGGTGAGCTGGGAGTGGACAAGAGACATATGTTGTGTCCCTTGCCTTTGACAAAGTGGGCACTGCTTATCACAGGGCGGCATCAGAGCTCATCATTTATAAGCCCATATGCCACAGGTTGAGAGCAATTGTAATTGTTTTTTTGGGGGGGGGGCAGAATTATGTGAGGTTTAATGTGTTGTTGGAGGTGCATCTTGGCCATAGACTGCCATCCTAATCCTGCCTAATGAGAAGGCCAGCCATGCACAGACAACAACACAGGGTGACCAGAGGGCATTTATTGCTGTAAATGTAGGGAAAATATAAATATTATTATGTCAAGAAGACAATGGAGATGTGCTCTATGTTGAGTGATGGCATAGAATTATGTCCAAACTGTCACAGAAGTTGTATGTCGTTTCTTGTACTGTGAAATGTATTTTGGTTTTAACCGTGTTTTCATGCTAACTTGTTAGCTATGCTAGCTAGGTAGGTCTCCTCCTGTTAGTCATGTACACTGTTAGCTAATCAAAGGGCTACCCAGACCCCTCTTTTACGCTGCTGCTACTCTCTGTTTATAATCTATGCATAGTCACTTTCACTCTACCTACATGTACATATTATCTGAATTACCTCAACTAACACATTGACTCTGTACTGGTACCCCCTGTATATAGCCTCGCTGGTTATTTTACTGCTGTCAGCGATTGTGTGCAGAGATGTAGCGGAGTCAGGCGCAGGACACAGGTTTTGAGCTACACAACGGAGTTTACTCAAAAATCAAGCAAAATTCCAAATAGGAATAATTACAAACACACTAGCACATACAACAACCACTAACAACACAAACAATCACGGACAGAACAGAAATGTATGCCAGAGGGTTAAATAAGGAACATGATAGGGGAATTGAAACCAGGTGTGTGTAATACAGACAAAACAAAACGAAACTGAAACATGGATCGGTGGTGACTAGAAAGCCGGTGACGTCGACCGCCGAACACCACCCGAACAAGGAGAAGGGCCGACTTCAGCGGAAGTCGTGACAACTGCTGCTGTTGAATTATTTGTTACTTTTATTTTCAATTTTTTTTACTTATCTATTTTTGACTTATTAACACTTATTAAAAAGAATATGCTTAACTTCTTAAAGCATTGTTGGTTAAGGGCTGGTAAGTAAGCATTTCACTGTAAGGTCTACTACACCTGTTGTATTCGGCATTTCACTGTAAGGTCTACTACACCTGTGTAACGATTCTCTAGCTCTTCCTCCTCCTCGGACGAGGAGAGGCGAGACGGATCAGATGACCAATATGCAGCGTGGTAACTTGACATGATTTATTTAAACAAGACAAAAAAACGAACTATACTTGAATATAAACAAAATAACAAAACCGATGTAGACAGACCTGGACGTAAGAACTTACATGTAACGAAGAACGCACGAACAGGAAAAAATGACTACACAAAACGAACGGACAAACAAACCGAAACAGTCCCGTGTGGCGCAACATAGACACAGACACAGGAGACAACCACCCACAACAATCAATGTGAAAACACCTACCTTAATATGGCTCTCAATCAGAGGAAATGAAAACCACCTGCCTCTAATTGAGAACCATATCAGGTCACCCTTTAACAAACATAGAAACACATAACATAGACTACCCACCCAAACTCACGCCCTGACCGTCAACCACATACAAAATAACAGAAAACCGGTCAGGAACGTGACAACCTGTTGTATTCGGCATTTCACTGTAAGGTCTACTACACCTGTTGTATTCGGCATTTCACTGTAAGGTTTACTACACCTGTTGTATTCGGCGCATGTGACAAATACAATTAGATTTGAATTGTCGTACTTGAGTAAAAGTACAAAGTAAATGTAAATGCCATACATCAAATTCCTGATATTAACCAGACGGCACGATTTCCTTAGTATTATTAGATTGTTCTGACAGACAGGGGGCACACTCCACCACTCAGACAAACTTAGCATCTGTGTTGAGTGAAGCCGCCAGATCAGAGGCAGTAGGGATGACCAGGGATGTTCTCTTGATAAGTCTGTGAATTGGACCATTGTCTGTCCTGCTAAACATTCAAATTGTAACGAGTACTGAAGGACTACCATCTTTGCAGCACTCCATCAATCAGACCTTTATGGTAGAGTGGCCAGACGGAAGCCATTCCTCAGTAAAAGGCACATGACAGCCCGCTTGGAGTTTGCCAAAAGGCACCTAAAGACTCTCAGACCATGAGAAACAAGATTCTCTGGGCTGATGAAACCAAGATTGAACTCTTTGGCCTGAATGCCAAGCGTCACGTCTGGAGGAAACCTGGCACCATCCCTACAGTGAAGCAAGGTGGTGGCAGCATCATGCTGTGGGGATGTTTTTCAGCGGCAGGGACTGGGAGACGAGTCAGGATCGAGAGAAAGATGAACAGAGCAAAGTACAGAGAAATACTTGGTGAAAATCCACTCCAGAGTGCTCAGGACCACATACTGGGGCGAAGGTTCACCTTCCAACAGGACAATGATCCTAAGCACACAGCCAAGACAATGCAGAAGTGGCTTCGGGACAAGTCTCTGAATGTCTTTGAGTGGCCCAGCCAGAGACTTGAACCCAATCGAACATCTCAGGAGAGACCTGAAAATAGCTCCCCATCCAACCTGGCAGAGCTTGAGAAGATCTGCAGAGAGGAATGGGAGAAACTCCTCAAATACAGGTGTGCCAAGCTTGTAGCATCATACCCAAGAAGACTCAATGCTGTAATTGCTGCCAAATGTGCTTCAACTAAGTACTGAGTAAAGGGTCTGAATACTTATGTAAATGTGATATTTCTGTTTAATAAAAATTTGCTAACATTTCTAAAAACCTGTTTTTGCTTTGTCATTATGGGGTATTGTGTGTAGATTGAATCCATTTTAGAAGAAGGCTGTAAAGTAACAAAATGTGGAAAAAAGTAACGGGGTCTGAATACTTTCCGAATGCACTGTATTTAAAATACTTTTAGACTTTTCTATTAAGATATTTTTTACTTTTATTCAAAGTATGACAATTGGGTAGTTTTTCCACCACTGATACAGAGTGTAGTCTACCTGTACATGACCACATCTACAGTAGTGCTGCATGTCACGAGGTATATTCATGGGGTGCTACAGGTCACGAGGTATATTCATGGGGTGTTTCAGGTCACGAGGTATATTCATGGGGTGTTACAGGTCACGAGGTATATTCATGTGGTGCTACAGGTCACGAGGTATATTCATGGGGTGCTACAGGTCACGAGGTATATTCATGTGGTGCTACAGGTCACGAGGTATATTCATGGGGTGCTACAGGTCACGAGGTATATTCATGGGGTGTTACAGGTCACGAGGTATATTCATGGGGTGCTACAGGTCACGAGGTATATTCATGGGGTGCTACAGGTCCCGAGGTATATTCATGGGGTGCTACAGGTCACGAGGTATATTCATGTGGTGCTAAAGGTCACAAGGTATATTCATGGGGTGTTACAGGTCACGGGGTATATTCATGGGGTGTTACAGGTCACGAGGTATATTCATGGGGTGTTACAGGTCACGAGGTATAATCATGTGGTGCTACAGGTCACGAAGTATATTCATGGGGTGTTACAGGTCACGAGGTATATTCATGGGGTGCTACAGGTCACGAGGTATATTCATGTGGTGCTGCAGGTCACGAGGTATATTCATGGGGTGTTACAGGTCACGAGGTATATTCATGGGGTGCTACAGGTCACGAGGTATATTCATGGGGTGTTACAGGTCACGAGGTATATTCATGTGGTGCTACAGGTCACGAGGTATATTCATGGGGTGCTACATGTCACGAGGTATATTCATGGGGTGCTACAGGTCACGAGGTATATTCATGTGGTGCTACAGGTCACGAGGTATATTCATGGGGTGCTACAGGTCATGAGGTATATTCATGGGGTGCTACAGGTCACGAGGTATATTCATGGGGTGTTACAGGTCACGAGGTATATTCATGGGGTGCTACAGGTCACGAGGTATATTCATGGGGTGTTACAGGTCACGAGGTATATTCATGTGGTGCTACAGGTCACAAGGTATATTCATGGGGTGCTACAGGTCATGAGGTATATTCATGGGGTGCTACAGGTCACGAGGTATATTCATGGGGTGCTACAGGTCACGAGGTATATTCATGGATGGCTACAGGACACGAGGTATATTGATGGGGTGCTACAGGTCACGAGGTATATTCATGTGGTGCTACAGGTCACGAGGTATATTCATGGGGTGCTACAGGTCACGAGGTATATTCATGGGGTGCTACAGGTCACGAGGTATATTCATGGGGTGCTACAGGTCACGAGGTATATTCATGTGGTGCTACAGGTCACGAGGTATATTCATGGGGTGCTACAGGTCACGAGGTATATTCATGGGGTGCTACAGGTCACGAGGTATATTCATGGGGTGTTACAGGTCACGAGGTATATTCATGGGGTGCTACAGGTCACAAGGTATATTCATGGGGTGCTACAGGTCACGAGGTATATTCATGGGGTGCTACAGGTCATGAGGTATATTCATGGGGTGCTACAGGTCACGAGGTATATTCATGGGGTGCTACAGGTCACGAGGTATATTCATGGGGTGCTACAGGTCACGAGGTATATTCATGGGGTGCTACAGGTCACGAGGTATATTCATGTGGTGCTACAGGTCACGAGGTATATTCATGGGGTGCTACAGGTCACGAGGTATATTCATGGGGTGCTACAGGTCACGAGGTATATTCATGGGGTGCTACAGGTCACGAGGTATATTCATGGGGTGTTACAGGTCACGAGGTATATTCATGTGCTAGTGGTGCTACAGCCAATGCATATTAATACAGACAGATTTATCCCCAGGTCAGTGAGCATAGGAGCCATACATGACTAGCTACTATCTCCTTGGATTACAGCCAGGGAAACAACACAAACAGGATTCAACTGAACAACATGTTGGGGCAGTTACCCATTTTACCGTATGAACATGTGCACATGTTGAACAGAGAACATAAATCCATAGCTAATGTCCCCTGACCTGCTAGGAATACAGATGTTTTAAATCCCTGCAACATGAGATTGGACATTTATTTTGTAGGTTTTTTCTCTACTACTAGGAATTGCTTGCCTATGACATGTGAGTGGAGCATGATGGGATGTAATAGAATGACATATATATTATGACATGTGAGTGGAGCATGATGGGATGTAATAGAATGACATATATATTATGACATGTGAGTGGAGCATGATGGGATGTAATAGAATGACATATATATTATGACATGTGAGTGGAGCATGATGGGATGTAATAGAATGACATATATATTATGACATGTGAGTGGAGCATGATGGGATGTAATAGAATGACATATATATTATGACATGTGAGTGGAGCATGATGGGATGTAATAGAATGACATATATATTATGACATGGGAGTGGAGCATGATGGGATGTAATAGAATGACATATATATTATGACATGTGAGTGGAGCATGATGGGATGTAATAGAATGACATATATATTATGACATGTGAGTGGAGCATGATGGGATGTAATAGAATGACATATATATTATGACATGGGAGTGGAGCATGATGGGATGTAATAGAATGACATATATATTATGACATGTGAGTGGAGCATGATGGGATGTAATAGAATGACATATATATTATGACATGTGAGTGGAGCATGATGGGATGTAATAGAATGACATATATATTATGACATGTGAGTGGAGCATGATGGGATGTAATAGAATGACATATATATTATGACATGTGAGTGGAGCATGATGGGATGTAATAGAATGACATATATATTATGACATGGGAGTGGAGCATGGATGGGATGTAATAGAATGACATATATATTATGACATGGGAGTGGAGCATGATGGGATGTAATAGAATGACATATATATTATGACATGGGAGTGGAGCATGATGGGATGTAATAGAATGACATATATATTATGACATGTGAGTGGAGCATGGATGGGATGTAATAGAATGACATATATATTATGACATGTGAGTGGAGCATGATGGGATGTAATAGAATGACATATATATTATGACATGTGAGTGGAGCATGGATGGGATGTAATAGAATGACATATATATTATGACATGGGAGTGGAGCATGATGGGATGTAATAGAATGACATATATATTATGACATGGGAGTGGAGCATGATGGGATGTAATAGAATGACATATATATTATGACATGGGAGTGGAGCATGGATGGGATGTAATAGAATGACATATATATTATGACATGGGAGTGGAGCATGGATGGGATGTAATAGAATGACATATATATTATGACATGTGAGTGGAGCATGATGGGATGTAATAGAATGACATATATATTATGACATGGGAGTGGAGCATGATGGGATGTAATAGAATGACATATATATTATGACATGGGAGTGGAGCATGATGGGATGTAATAGAATGACATATATATTATGACATGGGAGTGGAGCATGGATGGGATGTAATAGAATGACATATATATTATGACATGGGAGTGGAGCATGATGGGATGTAATAGAATGACATATATATTATGACATGGGAGTGGAGCATGATGGGATGTAATAGAATGACATATATATTATGACATGTGAGTGGAGCATGATGGGATGTAATAGAATGACATATATATTATGACATGTGAGTGGAGCATGATGGGATGTAATAGAATGACATATATATTATGACATGGGAGTGGAGCATGGATGGGATGTAATAGAATGACATATATATTATGACATGGGAGTGGAGCATGGATGGGATGTAATAGAATGACATATATATTATGACATGGGAGTGGAGCATGGATGGGATGTAATAGAATGACATATATATTATGACATGGGAGTGGAGCATGATGGGATGTAATAGAATGACATATATATTATGACATGGGAGTGGAGCATGGATGGGATGTAATAGAATGACATATATATTATGACATGGGAGTGGAGCATGATGGGATGTAATAGAATGACATATATATTATGACATGGGAGTGGAGCATGATGGGATGTAATAGAATGACATATATATTATGACATGGGAGTGGAGCATGGATGGGATGTAATAGAATGACATATATATTATGACATGGGAGTGGAGCATGATGGGATGTAATAGAATGACATATATATTATGACATGGGAGTGGAGCATGATGGGATGTAATAGAATGACATATATATTATGACATGGGAGTGGAGCATGGATGGGATGTAATAGAATGACATATATATTATGACATGGGAGTGGAGCATGATGGGATGTAATAGAATGACATATATATTATGACATGGGAGTGGAGCATGATGGGATGTAATAGAATGACATATATATTATGACATGGGAGTGGAGCATGGATGGGATGTAATAGAATGACATATATATTATGACATGTGAGTGGAGCATGATGGGATGTAATAGAATGACATATATATTATGACATGGGAGTGGAGCATGGATGGGATGTAATAGAATGACATATATATTATGACATGGGAGTGGAGCATGATGGGATGTAATAGAATGACATATATATTATGACATGTGAGTGGAGCATGATGGGATGTAATAGAATGACATATATATTATGACATGTGAGTGGAGCATGATGGGATGTAATAGAATGACATATATATTATGACATGGGAGTGGAGCATGGATGGGATGTAATAGAATGACATATATATTATGACATGGGAGTGGAGCATGATGGGATGTAATAGAATGACATATATATTATGACATGGGAGTGGAGCATGGATGGGATGTAATAGAATGACATATATATTATGACATGGGAGTGGAGCATGGATGGGATGTAATAGAATGACATATATATTATGACATGGGAGTGGAGCATGATGGGATGTAATAGAATGACATATATATTATGACATGGGAGTGGAGCATGGATGGGATGTAATAGAATGACATATATATTATGACATGGGAGTGGAGCATGATGGGATGTAATAGAATGACATATATATTATGACATGGGAGTGGAGCATGATGGGATGTAATAGAATGACATATATATTATGACATGGGAGTGGAGCATGATGGGATGTAATAGAATGACATATATATTATGACATGGGAGTGGAGCATGGATGGGATGTAATAGAATGACATATATATTATGACATGGGAGTGGAGCATGGATGGGATGTAATAGAATGACATATATATTATGACATGTGAGTGGAGCATGATGGGATGTAATAGAATGACATATATATTATGACATGGGAGTGGAGCATGATGGGATGTAATAGAATGACATATATATTATGACATGGGAGTGGAGCATGATGGGATGTAATAGAATGACATATATATTATGACATGGGAGTGGAGCATGGATGGGATGTAATAGAATGACATATATATTATGACATGGGAGTGGAGCATGATGGGATGTAATAGAATGACATATATATTATGACATGGGAGTGGAGCATGATGGGATGTAATAGAATGACATATATATTATGACATGGGAGTGGAGCATGATGGGATGTAATAGAATGACATATATATTATGACATGGGAGTGGAGCATGATGGGATGTAATAGAATGACTTGTATCTTTGGTTTGCCTTATAACCCACTCCCTCATCCTCTCCAGAGCGCAGGGGTCCAGATTAAGACAGGTCTGAGAGGTCACGGGTCCAGATTAAGACAGGTCTGAGAGGTCAGGGGTCCAGATTAAGACAGGTCTGAGAGTGGTCTGGGGTTCAGATTAAGAGACAGGTCTGAGTGGTCTGGGGTTCAGATTAAGAGACAGGTCTGAGAGGTCAGGGGTCCAGATTAAGACAGGTCTGAGAGTGGTCTGGGGTTCAGATTAAGAGACAGGTCTGAGTGGTCTGGGGTTCAGATTAAGAGACATGTCTGAGTGTGGTCTGGGGTCCAGATTAAGACAGGTCTGAGAGTGGTCTGGGGTTCAGATTAAGAGACAGGTCTGAGAGTGGTCTGGGGTTCAGATTAAGAGACAGGTCTGAGAGTGGTCTGGAGTTCAGATTAAGAGACAGGTCTGAGAGTGGTCTGGGGTTCAGATTAAGAGACAGGTCTGAGAGTGGTCTGGGGTTCAGATTAAGAGACAGGTCTGAGAGTGGTCTGGGGTCCAGATTAAGAGACAGGTCTGAGAGTGGTCTGGGGTTCAGATTAAGAGACAGGTCTGAGAGTGGTCTGGGGTCCAGATTAAGACAGGTCTGAGAGTGGTCTGGGGTTCAGATTAAGAGACAGGTCTGAGAGTGGTCTGGGGTTCAGATTAAGAGACAGGTCTGAGAGTGGTCTGGAGTTCAGATTAAGAGACAGGTCTGAGAGTGGTCTGGAGTTCAGATTAAGACAGTTCTGAGATGGTCTGGAGTTCAGATTAAGAGACAGGTCTGAGATGGTCTGGAGTTCAGATTAAGACAGGTCTGAGATGGTCTGGAGTTCAGATTAAGACAGGTCTGAGATGGTCTGGAGTTCAGATTAAGACAGGTCTGAGATGGTCTGGAGTTCAGATTAAGACAGGTCTGAGAGTGGTCACGGCTACAGTGGATCAGTGGAAGAGGAGGCTCTGTTGATTAACACATCTCCATTCTGTTCCCCTGAGGGACTATGTTCTACTGTAATGGATTACTGAGGCAACGTCACAGACAGAGGAACAGTGGA
This sequence comes from Salvelinus namaycush, assembly GCF_016432855.1. Lineage (NCBI taxonomy): Eukaryota > Metazoa > Chordata > Actinopteri > Salmoniformes > Salmonidae > Salvelinus > Salvelinus namaycush. The sequence continues at coordinate 26,925,687 of NC_052323.1, forward strand.
TCCTGCATGTTTCTGTATGACTGACTGACTGTGAGTGCGTGTGAAGACATTTGTGTGTGTGTGTGTGTGTGTGTGTGTGTGTGTGTGTGTGTGTGTGTGTGTGTGTGTGTGTGTGTGTGTGTGTGTGTGTGTGTCTGTGTGTGTGTGTGTGTGTGTGTCTGCTGATGAAAATGAAGACTGATGTAACTATTCATAGAGAAACTATGGACCGCTGGATGAAGGCTCAGCAGCACTACAGCATGAAGCAGATTATCATGTTATATATACAACTCACATATGTAGTAGTAGAGGCATTCATGTAGGCTATAACATGAGAACATCAGATAGCGTCTGACTTATGCGTTTCTTTGTTTGTATTGTTTGTTGGTATTGTTTTTTTGTTTTTTTTGTTGGTATTCTTTGTTGGTATTCTTTTTTGGTATTCTTTTTTGGTATTCTTTGTTAGCATTCTTTGTTGGTATTCTTTGTTGGTATTCTTTGTTGGTATTCTTTGTTGTTATTCTTTATTGGTATTCTTTCTTAGCATTCTTTGTTGGTATTCTTTGTTGGTATTCTTTATTGGTATTCTTTGTTGGTATTCTTTGTTGGTATTCTTTGTTGGTATTCTTTTTTGGTATTCTTTGTTAGCATTCTTTGTTGGTATTCTTTTTTGGTATTCTTTGTTAGCATTCTTTGTTGTTGTCACGCCCTGGCCTTAGTATTCTTTGTTTTCTTTATGTTTTTTAGTTAGGTCAGGGTGTGACATGGGGAAGTATGTGTTTTGGTTTGTCTAGGGGTTTGTAGGTTTAATGGGGTAATGTCTTGTCTAGGTGTTTGTATGTCAATGGCTGCCTGGATTGGTTCTCAATTAGAGACAGCTGTGGTTTATTGTCTCTAATTGGGAGCCATATTTAAGGCATCCATGGGCATCATGTGTTTGTGGGTAATTGTCTATGTTGAACGTTTGTTGCTTGTCTGTGCACTTACGTTATTTAGCTTCACGTTTGTTGTTTGGTTATAGTGTTCGTTTTCGTGTTTTTCTCTCTTCCACAATAAAGAGATGTATTTTGCACACGCTGCGCCTTGGTCCAATCTCTCACAAGAAGACGATCGTGACAGTTGTATTCTTTGTTGGTATTCTTTGTTAGCATTCTTTGTTGGTATTCTTTTTTGGTATTCTTTGTTAGCATTCTTTGTTAGCATTCTTTGTTGGTATTCTTTATTGGTATTCTTTATTGGTATTCTTTGTTGGTATTCTTTTTTGGTATTCTTTGTTGGTATTCTTTGTTGGTATTCTTTGTTGGTATTCTTTATTGGTATTCTTTGTTGGTATTCTTTTTTGGTATTCTTTGTTGGTATTCTTTGTTGGTATTCTTTATTGGTATTCTTTGTTAGCATTCTTTGTTGGTATTCTTTGATGGTATTCTTTGTTGGTATTCTTTGTTGGTATTCTTTGTTGGTATTCTTTGTTGGTATTCTTTATGCAACACAGTCATTAGTTTTCTTTCTCTCTCTCTAGATTCTCACTTGTGACCTTCTGCATATTCCTTCCATCCATAAAGCCCCCTCCTGAGGGACATGCTGTAGTCCAACCCAACCACTATGTGAACATAGCCTCCCCAGTCCAGCTGGAGAGAGTGGATGTGAAGCACCAACAGTAGCGAGGTGAATAGCCAACAGTGTGCAAGTGACATTCTATGGTCAGCTGCAGGACAACAACAAGCACTGCATTATGTATGAATGATGTATTACGGCTTATACATTATGTATCGACAACACGATTAGCAAAAGAATGCATCTCGAGGCATTATATTGAGCTTCTGTCCTCAATCTGGAAGTAACACAGAAGAAAAACCACACAGATTTATAGTTGAACGGTTTACATGTTTGAGTAAACTCCCCTCTTTATTGTGGTAAACTGTATTTGCAAGAATATTTGGTAAAGTGCATAGATCTAACACCCACTATCTCTGATCTGACACATCTCTGATCTGACACAACTCTGATCTGACCCATCTCTGATCTGACCCATCTCTGATCTGACCCATCCATTCCTTTATCAGGGCTTCCTATAGTCTACTGTATTACTGGACTATTCCTTTATTCAGGGCTTCCTATAGTCCACTGTATTACTGGACAATTCCTTTATTCAGGGCTTCCTATAGTCTACTGTATTACTGGACTATTCCTTTATTCAGGGCTTCCTATAGTCTACTGTATTACTGGACAATTCCTTTATTCAGGGCTTCCTATAGTCCACTGTATTACTGGACAATTCCTTTATTCAGGGCTTCCTATAGTCTACTGTATTACTGGACAATTCCTTTATTCAGGGCTTCCTATAGTCTACTGTATTACTGGACTATTCCTTTATTCAGGGCTTCCTATAGTCTACTGTATTACTGGACAATTCCTTTATTCAGGGCTTCCTATAGTCTACTGTATTACTGGACAATTCCTTTATTCAGGGCTTCCTATAGTCTACTGTATTACTGGACTATTCCTTTATTCAGGGCTTCCTATAGTCTACTGTATTACTGGACAATTCCTTTATTCAGGGCTTCCTATAGTCTACTGTATTACTGGACTATTCCTTTATTCAGGGCTTCCTATAGTCCACTGTATTACTGGACAATTCCTTTATTCAGGGCTTCCTATAGTCTACTGTATTACTGGACAATTCCTTTATTCAGGGCTTCCTATAGTCCACTGTATTACTGGACAATGTTACGGCTTTCTTCCTGGGATGAAGGAGAGGACCAAAATGCAGCGCAGTTAGTGTTCAACATGTTTAATTAAACAATAAACGATGAACATTAACAAACATTACAAAACAACAAACGTGAAAGCCGAGACAGTCCTATCTGGTGCAGAACATAAACACAGAGACAGGAAACAACCACCCACAATCCCCAACACAAAACAAGCCACCTATATATGATTCTCAATCAGGGACAACGATTGACAGCTGTCTCTGATTGAGAACCATATTAGGCTGAACACAGAAACAGACGAACTAGACACACAACATAGAATACCCACCCCAACTCACACCCTGACCAACTAAACACATACAAAACAACAGAAAACAGGTCAGGAACGTGACAGAACCCCCCCCCTCAAGGTGCGAACTCCGGGCGCACCCCTAAAACTCAAGGGGAGGGTCTGGGTGGGCATCTGTCCGCGGTGGCGGCTCCGGCGGTGGACGAGGACACCACTCCACCACTGTCTTTGTCCCCCTCCTTAGCGTCCTTTGAGTGGCGACCCTCGCCCCCGACCATGGTCCAGGAACCTTCACCAAGGCCCCTCCTAAATAGAGGAGACAACTCAGGACCGAGAGGTAGCTCAGGACAGAGAGGTAGCTCAGGACAGAGAGGTAGCTCAGGACAGAGAGGTAGCTCAGGACAGAGAGGTAGCTCAGGACAGAGAAATCGCTCCGGACAGAGAGGTAGCTTAGGACAGAGGGACAACTCTGGACTAATGGCAGCTCCGGACTGAGTGGCAGCTCCGGACTGAGTGGCAGCTCCGGACTGAGTGGCAGCTCCGGACTGAGTGGCAGCTCCGGACTGAGTGGCAGCTCCGGACTGAATGGCAGCTCCGGACTGGAGGGCAGCTCATGACTGGAGGGCAGCTCATGACTGGAGGGCAGCTCATGACTGGAGGGCAGCTCATGACTGGAGGGCAGCTCATGACTGGAGGGCAGCTCATGACTGGAGGGCAGCTCATGACTGAAGGGCAGCTCATGACTGAAGGGCAGCTCTGGCAGCTCCTGACTGGCTGGCGGCTCTGGCAGCTCCTGACTGGCTGGCGGCTCTGGCAGCTCCTGACTGGCTGGCGGCTCTGGCAGCTCCTGACTGGCTGGCGGCTCTGGCAGCTCCTGACTGGCTGGCGGCTCTGGCAGCTCCTGACTGGCTGGCGGCTCTGGCAGCTCCTGACTGGCTGGCGGCTCTGGCAGCTCCTGACTGGCTGGCGTCTCTGGCAGCTCCTGACTGGCTGGCGGCTCTGGCAGCTCCTGACTGACGGACGGCTCTAGCGGCTCCTGACTGACGGACGGCTCTAATGGCTCGGGACAGACGGGCGGCTCTGAAGGCTCGTGGCAGACGGATGGCTCAGATGGCGCTGGGCAGACGGATGGCTCAGATGGCGCTGGGCAGACGGATGGCTCAGATGGCGCTGGGCAGATGGATGGCTCAGATGGCGCTGGGCAGACGGATGGCTCAGACGGCACTGGGCAGACGGATGGCTCAGACGGCGCTGGGCAGACGGATGGCTCAGACGGCACTGGGCAGACGGATGGCTCAGATGGCGCTGGGCAGACGGATGGCTCAGACGGCGCTGGGCAGACGGATGGCTCAGACGGCGCTGGGCAGACGGATGGCTCAGACGGCGCTGGGCAGACAGATGGCTCAGACGGCGCTGAGCAGACGAGCAGTGCAGGCGGCGTTGGGCAGATGGCCGACTCTGACCTGCTGAGGTGCACAGTAGGCCTGGTGCGTGGTGCCGGAACTGGTGGTACCGGACTGGAGACACGCACCTCAAGGCTAGTGCGGGGAGCAGGAACAGGGCACACTGGACTCTCGATGCGCACTATAGGCCTGGTGCGTGGTACAGGCACTGGTGGTACCGGGCTGAGGGCACGCACCTCAGGGCGAGTGCGGGGAGAAGGAACAGTGCGTACAGGGCTCTGGAGACGCACAGGAGGCTTGGTGCGTGGTGCCGGAACTGGAGGTACTGGGCTGGAGACACGCACCACAGGGAGAGTGCGTGGAGGAGGAACAGGGCTCTGGAGACGCACTGGAAGCCTGGTGCGTGGTGTAGGCACTGGTGGTACTGAGCTGGGGCGGGAAGGTGGCGCCGGATATACCGGACCGTGCAGGCGTACTGGCTCCCTTGAGCACTGAGCCTGCCCAACCTTACCTGGTTGCATGCTCCCCGTAGCCCGTCCAGTGCGGGGAGGTGGAATAACCCGCACTGGGCTGTGTTGGCGAACCGGGGACACCATGCGTAAGGCTGGTGCCATGTACACCGGCCCGAGGAGACGTACTGGAGGCCAGATATGTTGAGCCGGCTTCATGGCACTTGGCTCAATGCTCACTCTAGCCCGGCTAGTGCGGGGAGGTGGAATAACCCGCACCGGGCTATGAACACGTACAGGAGACACCATGCGCTCTACTGCGTAACACGGTGTCTGCCCGTACTCTCGCTCTCCACGGTAAGCCCGGGAAGTTGGCGCAGGTCTCCTACCTGACTTCGCCACACTCCCCTTTAGCCCCCCCCCCCCCCCCCCCAAGAAGTTTTTGGGTGAGCCTCTCGGGCTTCCAGCCGCTCTGCCTTGCTAGCGCCTCATAATGCCGCCTCTCCGCTTTAGATTCCTCCAGCTCCGCTTTGGGGCGGCGACACTCCTCTGGCTCTGCCCAGGGTCCTTCTCCGTCCAGAATCTCCTCCCATGTCCATTCCTCCTTGAACCACTGCTGCTGTCGCTGTTGCCCGTTAACCCGCTGCTTGATCCGGGTTTGGTGGGTGGTTCTGTTACGGCTTTCTTCCTGGGATGAAGGAGAGGACCAAAATGCAGCGCAGTTAGTGTTCAACATGTTTAATTAAACAATAAACGATGAACATTAACAAACATTACAAAACAACAAACGTGAAAGCCGAGACAGTCCTATCTGGTGCAGAACATAAACACAGAGACAGGAAACAACCACCCACAATCCCCAACACAAAACAAGCCACCTATATATGATTCTCAATCAGGGACAACGATTGACAGCTGTCTCTGATTGAGAACCATATTAGGCTGAACACAGAAACAGACGAACTAGACACACAACATAGAATACCCACCCCAACTCACGCCCTGACCAACTAAACACATACAAAACAACAGAAAACAGGTCAGGAACGTGACAGACAATTCCTTTATTCAGGGCTTCCTATAGTCTACTGTATTACTGGACTATTCCTTTATCAGGGCTTCCTATAGTCCACTGTATTACTGGACAATTCCTTTATTCAGGGCTTCCTATAGTCTACTGTATTACTGGACTATTCCTTTATTCAGGGCTTCCTATAGTCTACTGTACTACTGGACAATTCCTTTATCAGGGCTTCCTATAGTCTACTGTATTACTGGACTATTCCTTTATTCAGGGCTTCCTATAGTCTACTGTATTACTGGACAATTCCTTTATTCAGGGCTTCCTATAGTCCACTGTATTACTGGACAATTCCTTTATCAGGGCTTCCTATAGTCTACTGTATTACTGGACAATTCCTTTATTCAGGGCTTCCTATAGTCTACTGTATTACTGGACTATTCCTTTATTCAGGGCTTCCTATAGTCTACTGTATTACTGGACTATTCCTTTATTCAGGGCTTCCTATAGTCTACTGTATTACTGGACTATTCCTTTATTCAGGGCTTCCTATAGTCTACTGTATTACTGGACAATTCCTTTATTCAGGGCTTCCTATAGTCCACTGTACTACTGGAACAATTTATTTTCAAGTGTATTCATGGTTTGTTTCAACTGTAGAACTACGTTTCCAGACGATATCTGACTTCAGAGTGAAAAAGGTTTAGTTTGCATCACATCGAGTTATGGTTTAGCAGTCAGATCAATGAAACAGAGCTGTAACAGGCTGGCTGCTGTCACTTACTGTGGTGTTGCTCCTCTCCTCTCCTCTCCTCTCCTCTCCTCTCCTCTCCTCTCCTCTCCTCTCCTCTCCTCTCCTCTCCTCTCCTCTCCTCTCCTCCCTGTCTATGATTGACAGGGGACATGAGGAGTGGCGCTCTAATGGAGAAACAGATATGATTAAGCTGACACAGATGTTGTGGCTGAAAGCATCATTTTAATGTCAGCTCCTCCCGTTAAATGTCAAGTTAAAGATGCACGAGGCAGAAATTGCTCCACTGTTTCCTGGTTGCTAAAATTCTAATAGTTCACCTAATTTCAGTTTATGTGACAAAGCAAGCTAGTATAGTGTAGAGAATCATTGTACCATCTAAAGCGCTGTGAAATATATTTCCCATAACCAAACACATTGTTCTTTCAGCTGTTTTAAAGCTGGTGTATAAAACCCGAAAGTAAAACACGCACAAAAACTAAACTTAAGCGCGGGAACCATACAAATAGCACACATAGAACAGATGTAATGCCTCGTAGACTTGCTTTCAATGAGAATAACAGATCTATAACAGACATTTCTATGTGAATTTGGTAGAGTTTAGCCAAAGAAAGTTACTTATAGCAGCTTTAATGACTGTGTAGCTGCTTCCCTGCATTCTGATGTGGGATCTAAAAATGGTGAGGGAGGGGGGGTCTTCTCCACCTCTCTGCAATTTACATTTGAAAAGCAGGAGAAGGGTAGGATGATGGTGATCGACATTAACGTGACATGGAGGAACACTGATCTGTAGATATTGATCGGTCAGTCATAAACTGCTTATCATTATTTGATCCATCAATGAAGCACAGCAAGGTGAGTTAAACCCCCCCCCCCCCCCCAAAATAGTATTGACAAAATGACGCTGGTCAATACAGCGTTGTGAGTATGCAAGCTTCTAAGAGTGTTTTTCCTCGTTGACTCTACTGGACGGAATCAGGGGAACACATCAGATTAAGATGTTGCTACATCGTAGAGAGACGCTCTCGGGGATCCGGACACAAAAGTTCAAAGCAAGGCCATTAAAACACTGCAAATACAATCCGTGCACTTCGATATTACAACGATATCCCCCGTGGCCTTGATTTCTCTCCGCGCTGATGATCCCAACACTGAGAGAGCCTTGTGGCCAGAGCCTTGTGGCCCCCAGGTCACATCGGACCAGAGCCTTGTGACCCCCAGGTCACATCGGACCAGAGCCTTGTGGCCCCCAGGTCACATCAGACCAGAGCCTTGTGACCCCCAGGTCACATCGGACCAGAGCCTTGTGGGCCCCAGGTCACATCAGACCAGAGCCTTGTGACCCCCAGGTCACATCGGACCAGAGCCTTGTGGGCCCCAGGTTCACTGTAGTGCAGTATGAAGAGAATAGGGTGCCATTTGAGACATTCCAGCAGCTTCTCAAAACACTCAACGACATTCCACTGTACCAGAAGCATTGCTCTCAGAAGAAAACCAATGCCTGTGTGTTGGTGTTGGTGTGTGTGTGTTTGTGATGGTGTGTGTTGGTGTTGGTGTGTGTGTTGGTGTGTCTGTGTGTCTCACAGGAAGTGAAACCACCGTCACCCGCTGCGGCAGGCTGGAATGATCCACCCCCACCCCCTCACTTATCCAAACCGGCATCCAAAGTTGATCAATGATTCACTACCAAACTCTTTTCTTGCTTCCTCCGAGGGCAAAACATTGGCGGGAAGCTACTGGGACACAAAGCGGATGCAAGCGAGGAAAAAGACCACAGATCGCTTCTCAAAGCTTTTCATCTCTTTGATGTCAGCCATATCCAGTTTTAAAGTATGATAGCTTCCACATTTCGCCAGGTTCAAACGTAATCTGGTACCTGCAGAATCAGCACCTCCTGGCGCATTCCATAAGAGAATCGTCTGTTATAATGATGCTTCGTCCTGATTAGGATGCTGGTTTATAACACACAGCCTAATAGATGGTAACCAAGGACATGGTTTTCAAGTCTACACACATAAATACATAGTATATACACACACACACACGCACGCACGCACGCACGCACGCACGCACGCACGCACGCACGCACGCACGCACGCACGCACGCACGCACACACACACATAAATACATAGTATATATATATACAGTGGGGAGAACAAGTATTTGATACACTGCCGATTTTGCAGGTTTTCCTACTTACAAACCATGTAGAGGTCTGTAATTTTTTATCATAGGTACAAACAAAAATCCAGAAAATCACATTGTATGATTTTTGAGTAATTAATTTGTATTTTATTGCATGACATAAGTATTTGATACATCAGAAAAGCAGAACTTAATATTTGGTACAGAAACCTTTGTTCGCAATTACAGAGATCATACATTTCCTGTAGTTCTTGACCAGGTTTGCACACACTGCAGCAGGGATTTTGGCCCACTCCTCCA
>NC_052323.1:26939738-26952051 GCF_016432855.1 Salvelinus namaycush
GAGAGGAGGAGGATGGGGAGGAAGTGGAGGAGATTGAGGAGGAGGAGGTGGAGGAGGAGGAGGAGCTGGAGGAGGATGGGGAGGAGGAGGTGAAGGAGAAGATGGAGGAGGAGGAGGATGGGGATGAGGAGGATGAGGTGGAGGAGGTGGAGGAGGAGGAGGAGCTGGAGGAGGATAGGGAGGAGGAGGTGGAGGAGAAGCTGGAGGAGGAGGAGGATGGGGAGGAGGAGGTGGAGGATAAGGTGGAGGAGGTGGTGGAGGCTGAGGAGGAGGAGGAGGTGGAGAAGGAGGAGGTGTAGTGGTGAGATAAGTATGCTATTGGAATGATCCGTCATGCAGAAAACACATGCTGTATTGTACAAATATCCATTTCACATCTCTTGTATTTGACCTTTGAAATACAGTGTATGTTTGAAGTCATTTTACCAATACAGCACCTTTCCTTTCCCTGAGCTGTTGTCTTTAAACATTGATTGCTATTGTTTAATTTAACAGTCCTTAGCATTGGCCCAGCTCTAAGTGATGTCTTCCAGATGTCAACAAGGAATACTGATGTTCTCAGAGAGAGAAATTGCTCTAATTCGCTACAGATTAATACTGAACTAAACAGTCATCTAGAGACTATCCCTTTCCTCCTACCTACAGAGTACTACTGAACTAAAGAGTCATCTAGAGACTATCCCTTTCCTCCTACCTACAGAGTACTACTGAACTAAAGAGTCATCACAGACCAGCCCTCTCCTCCTACCTACAGAGTACTACTGAACTAAACAGTCATCTAGAGACTAACCCTCTACCAAACCGGTGACATTTATTTTTTTATTTAACTAGGAAAGTCAGTTAAGAACAAACTCTTATTTACAATGACATCCTAGGAACAGTGGGTTAACTGCCTTGTTCAGGGGCAGAACGACAGATTCTTACCTTGTCAGCTCTGGGACTCGATCTATCAACCTTTCGGTTACTAGCCCAACACTCTAACCACTAGGCTACCTGCAGCCCCTACACTCTAACCACTAGGCTACCTGCCGCCCCTACACTCTAACCACTAGACTACCTGCCGTCCCTACACTCTAACCACTAGACTACCTGCCGCCCCTACACTCTAACCACTAGGCTACCTGCCACCTCTACACTCTAACCACTAGGCTACCTGCCGCCCCTACACTCTAACCACTAGGCTACCTGCCGCCCCTACACTCTAACCACTAGGCTACCTGCCCCCCCTACACTCTAACCACTAGACTACCTGCCGCCCCTACACTCTAACCACTAGACTACCTGCCGCCCCTACACTCTAACCACTAGACTACCTGCCGCCCCTACACTCTAACCACTAGGCTACCTGCCCCCCCTACACTCTAACCACTAGACTACCTGCCGCCCCTACACTCTAACCACTAGACTACCTGCCGCCCCTACACTCTAACCACTAGACTACCTGCCGCCCCTACACTCTAACCACTAGGCTACCTGCCACCCCTACACTCTAACCACTAGACTACCTGCCGCCCCTACACTCTAACCACTAGGCTACCTGCCACCTCTACACTCTAACCACTAGGCTACCTGCCGCCCCTACACTCTAACCACTAGGCTACCTGCCGCCCCTACACTCTAACCACTAGGCTACCTGCCCCCCCTACACTCTAACCACTAGACTACCTGCCGCCCCTACACTCTAACCACTAGACTACCTGCCGCCCCTACACTCTAACCACTAGACTACCTGCCGCCCCTACACTCTAACCACTAGGCTACCTGCCACCCCTACACTCTAACCACTAGTCTACCTGCCGCCCCTACACTCTAACCACTAGGCTACCTGCCGCCCCTACACTCTAACCACTATGCTACCCTGCCGTCAACATGACTCATGAATGGCTAATGCAGGGTTGTGTTATCTAACGCTGCCTTTGATATGTAATTAGATCAACATTTCATGTGGATAGAGGCAGATGCACACATGCAGTGAACATTTTGTTAGTGTCGGTTGGTTTTCCTTCTGACCGGGAAGTTGAGTTTCTGGTTGCCAGCATCGTGCAGCTGCAAGAGGCAAAGCAATTAAAAAGCCACTAATGAGAGGAATATAAATGTTTCATTTTTTTTTCTGGGAGGATTTTCCCCAAATGCATTGCATGTTGACAATGATAAGAGCCATTATTACACAAGGGTGTTCTGCCGTCATCAGACTTGGCATGGAACAGACAGAGACCTATGAGCCATTCCATGCCAAGAATAAAAACAATTACATTCAGGCCAGAAAGAGAGACCTGAAGTGCACATTAATTCCCAGTGCCAGGGACAGCAGATGAGGGGTACAGGGCGATGCCCCTCCAAACTAACCCTGGGCCCTGTATGCCCTGCCAGTCCAGCAGGCCTCTCTGATACCCATGCCCACAACCCCCAGGCCTGAAAATGCAGGCTTAGACAACCCCTCCCTACAAACCCATGAGATGCTTAGCTACTTGCTGAATGATGGCATGCTATATCTTTCTGTCCATCACGGAAGTTACAAGGTCCTCCGTTCTGAGTCCAGTGTCTCGACAGATGTTATCCACTAATATCTCCATGAGACAGCTACACAACAGACCTATCTATGGAAGTGAGGATAATAACAGAATACAATAACTAATGACTTTTTAGAATAAAACTTTTAAATTGAACTTTTAAGTTCACATAAATAACATTAGTTAATATATTTTTGTATTTTATAAAATGTTATATAATATAATTTTCTTTCTACGAGTCAGAGATCTTTTGAACCAAAAGTGTTGATGTAGTTTTCCTGAACATACAGCTGTTGTTTTGATTCAAATATCAGAGGAGAGAAGTAAACAATCTATTTCTAGAGCTGTAAAAAATTATTCCTTTTAGAAACACAACAGAAATGCAAAATGATGATCTATTCCATCATGTCTAGAAGGTGACTGAACTACAAAGAGAGAGTCAATTATTCTCAGTATGTTTATTGATCCCGGTAGTAGTAGTAGTAGTAGCACAAAGCACAGCAAAACTACCTGGATGATATGCATGAACACAGACGTCTCAATAAAGTTGTCTATTTCAAATGGACATTTTGTGATGAATGTGTTTCTATAAAAAACCTTTGTGAGATACACAGACTGTATGAACCAAGTCATGCATGCGGTAGGTGACCCAGTCAAATGCACTTCTTGTACAACGTATCTTGTCAGTTTAGCCCAGGAATCAGCAGCCACAGTTTTCACCTCTGATGTTTTCTTCAAATTGATCGTCTTTCTGATAATTCAAGAAACGTCCCTTACGGAAAAAGATTGCAGTCAGAGTGCAGTATAACGGCAGTACACTGTAGTATAACTGTAGTTAGAATGCAGTATATCTGTAGTACACTGTAGTATAACTGTAGTTAGAATGCAGTATATCTGTAGTACACTGTAGTATAACTGTAATTAGAATGCAGTATATCTGTAGTACACTGTAGTATAACTGTAGTTAGAATGCAGTATATCTGTAGTACACTGTAGTATAACTGTAGTTAGAATGCAGTATATCTGTAGTACACTGTAGTATAACTGTAATTAGAATGCAGTATATCTGTAGTACACTGTAGTATAACTGTAGTTAGAATGCAGTATATCTGTAGTACACTGTAGTATAACTGTAGTTAGAATGCAGTATATCTGTAGTACACTGTAGTATAACTGTAGTTAGAATGCAGTATATCTGCAGTACACTGTAGTATAACTGTAGTTAGAATGCAGTATAACTGTAGTACACTGTAGTATAACTGTAATTAGAATGCGGTATAACTGCAGTACGTTGCAAATACTGCGTCCAAAATAAGACTTATTTTTTTACTGCAGTAATTTTGCAGTGTAACTGCAGTTATTCTGCAATCACTGCGTCCAAAATACCACAATCGACTGTAGTTACTACACTTTTACTGCAGTTTTAAAAAACGGCAATCTTTTTTTTTGTAAGGGCTAACATTCCCAAATCTGCTGCTAGAGAAATGAGAGAGCAAACACCTCCGCTTCAGTCAATACTGATATTACCCTTAATAACAGCATTTAACTGATGTTATGTCTTATGTAGCTGTTATAAAGGCTTTATGAATGCATACGTAAGGGGGTCTACGGTGAAGTGTTACCACCTGTTATAATCCAAGCAGTGTTATTTAAAAGACCTCTGACCTCTTGAGTCCAGTATTCAGCTAGCTCTTTAAATGGAAGACCATTCTCAACGGCTTGAACTGGTGTTCTGTTAGGTCCATAATGGAACTCACCATTCTCATCTTACTATTGAACCGCTGTGTTCTGTTGGGTCCATAATGGAACTCACCATTCTCATCTTACTATTGAACCGCTGTGTTCTGTTAGGTCCATAATGGAACTCACCATTCTCGTCTTACTATTGAACCGCTGTGTTCTGTTGGGTCCATAATGGAACTCACCATTCTCATCTTACTATTGAACCGCTGTGTTCTGTTGGGTCCATAATGGAACTCACCATTCTCATCTTACTATTGAACCGCTGTGTTCTGTTGGGTCCATAATGGAACTCACCATTCTCATCTTACTATTGAACCGCTGTGTTCTGTTGGGTCCATAATGGAACTCACCATTCTCATCTTACTATTGAACCGCTGTGTTCTGTTGGGTCCATAATGGAACTCACCATTCTCATCTTACTATTGAACCGCTGTGTTCTGTTGGGTCCATAATGGAACTCACCATTCTCATCTTACTATTGAACCGCTGTGTTCTGTTAGGTCCATAATGGAACTCACCATTCTCATCTTACTATTGAACCGCTGTGTTCTGTTAGGTCCATAATGGAACTCACCATTCTCATCTTACTATTGAACCGCTGTGTTCTGTTAGGTCCATAATGGAACTCACCATTCTCATCTTACTATTGAACCGCTGTGTTCTGTTGGGTCCATAATGGAACTCAAGACTCACTCCAGCCTTAAAGTAGCTATTGTTTCTTTGAAGATGCTTGAGGATGGACCAGTTAGTTACAGATCCATTCATAGGTCTGTCTCTCCGTCTCCCACTTTCACGGTGCCAAAGACAAATCTGCCTGATGGTTAGTTTGTACTTTCGAATTAAAAACAGGAACTTAAAAAAACAGGAAATATGACATTTAGCATGGAAAACTAAATCCTGTGTCTGAAATGGCACCCTATTCCCTACATAGTGCATCATTTTTTTGTTTTACATTCAAAAGTAGTGCACTATATAGGGAATAGAGTGCCATTTGGGACAAGCCCTAAATACCTTTATACGTCCTAAATACCGGCATCAGGACGGTGGCGTCATCAGTAGTACGAGTCTGTCTGTTCCCAATATCTTCACTACTACGTTTAATTCGATGAACAAAGAAAACACCCGTTGGTTTTCAGTAAGTTAACACAGTTAGTATCTAAAGTATTACATCATGCTAGTTCAGTGGTTTTTCAGCTACACACTACTTTCTGTTTTCTCTGCATAATAAATATAACTATTGATTGTCTTGATCAGACCCACTACGTATTCAATCCCTGAATATTGAGGAAAATCATTAAAAATCATAGTCCACACCACCAAAGCCGTAAACAAAAAAAAAAGCCCAAATAAATACTACGTATTTGGTGATGTAACGCTTTACTTATTTTGAATGATGTCATAGATGGACAAGGTCTTCTCTGTGGAATCTTAACCATATCTGGGGAAATGTTTTGTGATTTTCTTCAATAGAAATCGGATGGTTTCTATGAGAGATAGACTATCGGGATGGTAACTGGTAGACAAATTACAGATCTACATTGTCTTGGGACTTTATACAAATCAACGGCCAATAACAACACACCCCTTTTGGAATAGGTAAACCTCGACCAAGGATTGGATGTGAGGGGAGGTGGTGGAGCTCCGTGGTGACTGTGAGAGATTCTATAGGTCAGGAGTCAAGAATTACCTCATGATAACCTGGAAGTGAACCAGTGAGGGATTCTATAGGTCAGGAGTCAAGAATTACCTCATGATAACCTGGAAGTGAACCAGTGAAGGGCAGTGAAGTGGGATCCTATAATGCAGCATGCTTTTCTCACAGCAAAACAGAACTAAACAAAACATGAAGTGTGAACCAATCACAGAGGAAATACAGATCATGCTATGACATCAAAACCGATAGCAAATCGGATGTTATAACCCTCTCTTCCCTCCCTTGAATATTCAACTTTCGTAATTTTTTCATCCGTCAGTTTTGTTAATTTCACTGTGTTACAAATCGCATAAACCTCATCATCTTATCCCATTTCTATAGAAGATAAATCCACTATGCTATCTAGAGGAAGAACAACCATGTCCATATACATTTTCTGTCTTTTTTTTTAAACACTGAGGAAATAAAGACCAATCTAAAAAGTGTCCCATGAATACATTGAGAAGAAAATAAACGCAAACCAACTTATTATTCATAAATAATTAACGTGTTTTCCTCTATTCAATCATGATCAATAAAGTTTCTTATAATACAAGACTAGTAGTCACATAATGCAAGTCAAGCTTCTGTGTTGATTTGTAAATATCATAAACAACAACACACATCCTCACACTGAGACAAGTAGTAGGTCATGTAACAAACCACCCATGAAGAGAAAAGAGGAAAGCTGGGTAAAATGAGGAAGAGGAGGAAGTAGGATGCTGAGGAGAAGAAAGATTCAACCCCATTGGCCCACAAACTCAGGAAGTATGTGAGTCTAGCCCAGCCCAGTTCAGAGTCCAGTCCAAGCCCTTGTCGGTCTCCGGGACTGGGAATCACCCCAGTCCCGGACTCAGTGACAGCCCTTCAGACCCGACATGTAGGGTGACTCCTGCTGACGACACAGGGTCATCATCCCCTCCTGGTGTTCCTCAGGGCAGTCCACAAAGTCCGGCACCGGAAGCCCCGAAAGGATCATCACTGACTTGTTCCAAATCATGAAGGTGGGCGCCACGGGGAGCAGGAAGCTGACCTCGAAGGTGTGCAGGTGTTGGGAGTTCATGGCGTCGTAGAAGGACAGGGAGTTGTTGTCGTAGTCCAGAAGGACTCCCAGACGTCGGAGCTGGTGGCTGGCCTCCACCAGCATCTCCTTGCCATTGTGACGCACCATGAAGTTGTTGTTACAGCGGGAGAACACCCAGGAGGAGGAGTTCTTACCACTCCACTCGTTCTTAGGGGCTGACTTGTAAGCCACGCCCACAGCGTACCTGTCAGAGGGGATTACAGAGTGTCAGGAAGGCGTAAGCTACGGACAACAAAACACAAGTGCATTTTATCAATGTCAATTTGAATGCACAGGAGACACCATGATGAGATCGTGAGGCCCATTGTGAGGCCCATTTTGTTTTAAGTATCTGTGACCAACAGATGCATATCTGTATTCCCAGTCATGTGAAATCTATAGATTAGGGCCTTTACATTGACTGATTTCCTTATATGAACTGTAACTCAGTAAAAAATCTGCGGTGTTTATATATTTGATTCACATATTTTGTATCGATAAAGCTTATTCCACCACTATATGATCGAACGGGAGGAAAATGAAGTGTTTCTGCATGAAGCCGTGTGGCAACGAACAGTGCACATACAGTATTATCAAGTTCACAACTCACCAGGTGGAGGCGCCCAGCAGCACCTCCCAGTAGTGACAGCCGCTGTCGATGAAGACGTTTCCTGCTGCTCCGTACGACCCCGTGCTGCTGAAGCGTTCTGGCGTGTGGCTCTTCTTCAGAACAACACTAACTACAGTAAACAACACTACCCTACAGTACTACAGTAAACAACACTACCCTACAGTACTACAGTAAACACACTACCCTACGTATACAGTAAACAACACTACCCTACAGTACTACATAAACAACACACCTACAGTACTACAGTAAACAACCCTACCCTACAGTAAACAACACTACCCTACACGTACTACAGTAAACAACACTACCACTACAGTAAACAACACTACCCTACAGTACTACAGTAAACAACCTACCTACAGTACTACAGTAAACATCACTACCCTACAATACAGTAAACAACACTACCCTACAGTACTACAGTAAACAACACTACCCTACAGTACTACAGTAAACAACACTACCCTACAATACTACAGTAAACAACACTACCCTACAGTACTACAGTAACACACTACCCACAGTACTACAGTAACAACACTACCCTACAGTACTACAGTAAACAACACTACCCTACAGTACTACAGTAAACAACACTACCCTACAGTACTACACGTAAACAACCATACCCTACAGTACTACAGTAAACATACACTACCCTACAGTACTACAGTAAACAACACTACCCTACAGTACTACAGTAACACACTACCCTACAGTACTACAGTAAACAACCTAACCCTACAGTACTACAGTAAAAACACTACCCTACAGTACTACAGTAAACACACTACCCTACAGTCTACAGTAAACAACACTACCCTACAGTACTACAGTAAAAACAACCACTACCCTACAGTACTACAGTAAAACAACACTACCATACCAGTACTACAGTAAACAACACTACCCTACAGTACTACAGTAAACAACACTACCCTACAGTACTACAGTAAACAACACTAACCTACAGTACTACAGTAACACACTACCCTACATACAGTAAACACCACTACCCTACAGTTTACAGTAAACACCACTACCCTACAGTACAACATAACCCCACTACCCTACAGTATTACAGTAAACACACTACCCTACAGTAACACACTACCCTACAGTACTACATAAACACACACCTACAGTATTACAGTAAACAACACCACTACCCTACAGTACTACAGTAAACAACACTACCCTAACAGTACTTACAGTAACACACACACCCTACAGTAATACAGTAAACATCACTACCCTACAGTACTACAGTAAACACCACCTACACCTACAGTATTACAGTAAACACCACTACCTACAGTACTACAAGTAACACCATACCTCAGTAAACAACACTACCCTACAGTACTACAGTAAACCAACACTACCCTACAGTATTACAGTAAACAACACTACCCTACAGTAACACAAACACTACCCTACCGTAAACAACACTACCCTACAGTACTACAGTAAACACCACTACCACTTACAGTATACAGTAAACAACACTACCCTACAGTACTACAAGTAACAACCACACGACCCTACAGTACTAACAGTACACACACCCTACAGTACTACAGTAAACACCACTACCCTACAGTACTACAGTAAACACCACTACCCTACAGTACTCAGTAAACACACTACCCTACAGTACTACAGTAAACAACACTACCCTATCAGTACTACAGTAAACAACACTACCCTACAGTACTAACAGTAAACACCACTACCTACAGTACTACAGTAACACACACTACCACTCCAGTACTACAGTAAACAACACTACCCTACAGTATACAGTAACAACACTACCATACAGTAACTACAGTAAACAACACTACCCTACAGTATCTACAGTAAACAACACATACCACAGTACTACAGTAAACACTCAACCCTACAGTATTACAGTAAACACACTACCCTACAGTACTACAGTAAACACACTACGCCTACACGTACTACAGTAAACAACCACTACCCTACAGTATACTACGTAAACAAACACTACCCTACAGTACTACAGTAAACAACACTACCCTACAGTACTACAGTAAACATCACTACCCTACAGTTATAACAGTAAAACACCACACCCTACAGTACTACAGTAAACAACACTACTACCCTACAGTACTAACAGTAAACAACACTACCCTAACAGTACTACAGTAAACAACACTACCCTACAGTAACTACAGTAACAACCTACCCTACAGTATTACAGTAAACACCACTACCCTACAGTACTACAGTAAACAACACTACCCTACAGTACTACGTAACAACACTACCAACAGTACTACAGTAAAACAACACTACCCTACAGTACTACAGTAAACATCACTACCCTACAGTACTACAGTAAACAACACTACCCTACAGTACTACAGTAAACAACACTACCCTACAGTACTTACAGTAAACAACACTACCCTACAGTACTACAGTAACAACACATCCCCTACAGTAAACAACACTACCCTACAGTAAACAACACTACACCCTACAGTACTACAGTAAACAAACACTACCCTACAGTACTACAGTAACAACACTACCCTACAGTCACTACAGTAAACACCTACCTACGTATTACAGTAAACACACACTACCCTACAGTAAACAACACTACCCTACATATACAAACACTACCCTACAGTAAACAACACTACCCTACCAGTAAACAACACTACCCTACACGTACTACAGTAACACCACTACCCTACAGTATTACAGTAAACAACACTAACCCTACAGTACTAAGTCAGTAAACACACCACATACCCTACAGTATCAGTAAACAACACTACCCTACAGTATTACAGTAACAACACTACCCTACAGTATTACAGTAAACACAACTACCCACAGTATACAGTAAACACCACTACCCTACAGTATTACAGTAACAACACTCCTACGTATACAAACACAATACCCTACAGTATACAGTAACACACTACCCTACATGTATTACATAAACACACACTACCCTACAGTACTACAGTAAACACACTACCCTACAGTATTACAGTAAACAACACTACCCTACAGTATTACAGTAAACAACACTACCCTACAGTACTACAGTAAAACACACTACCTACAGTAATTACAGTAAACAACACTACCCTACAGTAAACACCACTACCACTACAGTAAACAACACTACCTACAGTAAACACCACTACCCTACAGTACTACAGTAAACACCACTACCCTACAGTATTACAGTACCAACACTACCCTACAGTACTACAGTAAACATAACTACCCTACGTACTACAGTAAACACACTACCCTACATTATTACAGTAAACACCACTACCCTACAGTACTCAGTAAACAACCTACTCCTACAGTACTACAGTAAACACCACTACCCTACAGTATTCCAGTAAACAACACTACCCTACAGTAAAAACACCACTACCCTACAGTAAACAACACTACCCTACAGTATACAACAACACTACCCTACAGTACTACAGTAAACACCACTACCCTACAGTATTACATAAACACCCCTACCCTACAGTTACTACAGTAAACACCACTACCCTACAGTATTACAGTAAACCCACTACCCTACAGTACACAGTAAACCCACTACCCTACAGTATTACAGTAAACAACAACTACCCTATCAGTAACACCACTACCCTACAGTAAACACACACTACCCTACAGTAAACACACTAAAACCTACAGTACATACAGTAAACAACACTACCCTACAGTACTACAGTAAACAACACTACCCTACAGTATACAGTAACACAACCTACCCTACAGTAAACACACACTACCCTACATACTAACAGTAAACTACACTACCCTACAGTACTTACAGTAAACCACACTACCCTACAGTAAACAACACTTACCCTACAGTACTACAGATAAACACCACTACCCTACCAGTATTACAGTAACACACCACTACCCTACAGTAATACAACCCTACCCTTACAGTAACACACTACACCACAGTACTACAGTAAACACCTACCCTACAGTACTACAGTAAAAAAACACAGTACCCACAGTACTACAGTAAAACAACACTACCCTACAGTACTACAGTAAACAACACTACCCTACAGTAACACATACTACCCTACTAAACAACACTACCCTACAGTACTACAGTAAACAACACTACCCTACAGTAACAATCACCTACCCTACAGTACTACAGTAAACCTACCCTACAGTAACACACTAACTACAGTACTACAGTAAACAACACTACCCTACAGTACTACAGTAACACCACTACCTACAGTACTACAGTAAACAACACTACCTACAGTAAAACAACACTACCCTACAGTAAACAACACTACCCTACAGTACTACCAGTACACACTACCCTACAGTAAACAAAAAACCCCAACTACCCTACAGTACTACAGTAAACACCACTACCCTACAGTAAACAACCACTACCCTACAGTACGACAGTAAACAACACTACCCTACAGTACTACAGTAAAACAACACACACCCATACAGTACTACAGCTTAAACACCACTACCCTACTACAGTACAACAGTAAACAACACTACCCTACAGTACTACAGTAACAACACTACCCTGCAGTACTTACAGTAACACCACTACCCTACAGTAACCTAACACTACACCCACAGTACTA
>NC_052323.1:26952151-26957151 GCF_016432855.1 Salvelinus namaycush
ATCAGGGAGCCCGTTTTTCTCCATGGTCAGGCAGTCGTTGGACAGACGCAGCTTCTTGTGGGCCGTCTTCGGATCCAGCTTAAAAGGCTGACCTGGAAGAGAGGTGGAGGAGAGACAGGGGGGGGGGGGGGGGGGGGGGGGGGGTGTCGTTTAGCTTCACAGAGGTTCTCTAGGTCTAGCAGACATTAGCATTCGACATCAGCAGCAGAAGAAAGACAGGCGGACACTCAGCCTCAAGTGTCTCAGATGAACATCAGAAACAGGATATTGTGAATAATACTGTGAGTTTTATGACAGGGAGCATCATATTTACATCTATAGCAACATGCCCATGGAACATTTTCATTTGAGGTCATCATTTGAGAAAGTGGGAAAACAGAAAGAAAGAGAGAATTGGGGACGAAATGGGTAGTGTGGGTATACAATGACAAAGGAACATCTTTATCTGTCTATGTGTAGGATACTTGGAGGTTGTCCTTGGTTCTGAACGACATTTAACTCTGGACACCTCCAATCTCCTTTTCCTCCATCCCTGCTTCTCCTCCTCGTCTTCCACGGCTTTAATGAGCAACAATGAAGCTCCCTCCATCCACTCCCCTCCTCTCTCTCTCTCTCTCTCTCTCCTCCCTGCCTGCCCCAATAATCTCCCTTCCGACTGAGTGTTACTGCACACGGATATGAGACGGTTTGGCTGTGTGCTTCTGAAAGCCAATTACATGAATAGCATGCTTTGATCTGCTTATCTCGGCGAGCGCAGCCATTTTCAAACACACACTGGCTCTGTCACAGGTTTCCTGGGGACTGCTCCTGAGAGCGGGTCTGGCTGGCTGAGTGAGTGAGTGAGGAGAAAAGGGGGACAGAAGCTGCTGCACGTGGACGGGCAACAGAGGTACAAAAAACGCACACACAGGCGTGTACACACTGACGCACACCGACGTGGCAAACAACAAACCAGAAACAGTCATCACAAACACACGCACGCCATCCCTCTCATTACCAGTGTATTCCAACACCTACAGAGTTGTAAATCAAAGGGCTGTGACAGACAGAGCCAAGGTGTTACTTAATGTCATCACTACCTCATTACAGGGTTCCATCCTGTTTCCACAGAGACCTGGGGTGCAACCCAAAATGCCAATGCACTATATAATATATAGAATAGGGTGTCATTTGGGACACAGAGAGGTGTCAGAGAGGACAGAGGTGACATTTGGGACACAGAGAGATGTCAGAGAGGACAGAGGTGTCATTTGGGACACAGAGAGATGTCAGAGAGGACAGAGGTGACATTTGGGACACAGAGAGATGTCAGAGAGGACAGAGGTGACATTTGGGACACAGAGAGATGTCAGAGAGGACAGAGGTGACATGTGGGACACAGAGAGATGTCAGAGAGGACAGAGGTGACATTTGGGACACAGAGAGATGTCAGAGAGGACAGAGGTGTCATTTGGGACACAGAGAGATGTCAGAGAGGACAGAGGTGACATGTGGGACACAGAGAGATGTCAGAGAGGACAGAGGTGACATGTGGGACACAGAGAGATGTCAGAGAGGACAGAGGTGACATGTGGGACACAGAGAGATGTCAGAGAGGACAGAGGTGATATTTGGGACACAGAGAGATGTCAGAGAGGACAGAGGTGTCATGTGGGACACAGAGAGATGTCAGAGAGGACAGAGGTGATATTTGGGACACAGAGAGATGTCAGAGAGGACAGAGGTGACATGTGGGACACAGAGAGATGTCAGAGAGGACAGAGGTGTCATTTGGGACACAGAGAGATGTCAGAGAGGACAGAGGTGATATTTGGGACACAGAGAGATGTCAGAGAGGACAGAGGTGACATGTGGGACACAAAGAGATGTCAGAGAGGACAGAGGTGTCATTTGGGACACAGAGAGATGTCAGAGAGGACAGAGGTGATATTTGGGACACAGAGAGATGTCAGAGAGGACAGAGGTGTCATTTGGGACACAGAGAGATGTCAGAGAGGACAGAGGTGACATGTGGGACACAGAGAGATGTCAGAGAGGACAGAGGTGACATTTGGGACACAGAGAGATGTCAGAGAGGACAGAGGTGATATTTGGGACACAGAGAGATGTCAGAGAGGACAGAGGTGATATTTGGGACACAGAGAGGTGTCAGAGAGGACAGAGGTGACATGTGGGACACAAAGAGATGTCAGAGAGGACAGAGGTGTCATTTGGGACACAGAGAGATGTCAGAGAGGACAGAGGTGATATTTGGGACACAGAGAGATGTCAGAGAGGACAGAGGTGATATTTGGGACACAGAGAGGTGTCAGAGAGGACAGAGGTGACATGTGGGACACAGAGAGATGTCAGAGAGGACAGAGGTGTCATTTGGGACACAGAGAGATGTCAGAGAGGACAGAGGTGATATTTGGGACACAGAGAGATGTCAGAGAGGACAGAGGTGACAGTCCATAGTTGAAGGGCTTCCCTTCGCGGGATAAATAATACAACGATTTTCACAACTAAGATTGGACATCTCATCTTTCCTACAATAGTTTATAAATGACAGACGTGTAATTCACTGATGCTCACCGTTCTATTAGTGTCTGTGTATTGTTGAGGCACTGAGGAGATGGAATGAAAGCCGGAGCAATGTGTTTCTGTGTCAGTTGTGTACCCCTTCTGGTTGTGTATCTAAAGCGCTGTAGCTATCAGAGGAAGGGATATTATGAAAAGCACACACACTTTATGAGTGCAGTGTTTGGGATTATGCGCTGGAGTAAACCTGTCAGAAGCAAGGAGAGGGAGTCTGGCTGACACTATCACGCTCCCTGCTACGGGGGGGAGGGGAGAGAGAGAAAGAGAGAGAGAGAGAGAGAGAGAGAGAGAGAGAGAGAGAGAGAGAGAGAGAGAGAGAGAGAGAGAGAGAGAGAGAGAGAGAGAGAGAGAGAGAGAGAGAGAGTGCGAGAGTGCGAGAGAGAGAGAGAGGGAGAGAGAGAGAGAGAGAGAGACAGAGAGAGAGAGAGAGAGAGAGAGAGAGAGACCTGGACTAGATGACGGCTCTACCCTCAGGACACACAGACAGAGAGATGGACAGATGGCATGGAGGAGATAGGGAGGGCAGTGAGATGATGTGCCATGGTTGCAGGCTGAGGGTCAGAGAGACAAGCAGAAAGCACAAGGACACTGCCCCAGAGAACAAGGCCTACCACACCAGGGCAAGCCCTCTGCAAAGCATCCCTCAACCCCCACCAACATCCTCCTTCTGCATCCCTCCTCCTCCTCCTCCTCCTCCTCCTCCTCCTCCTCCTCCTCCTCCTCCCTATATATCCCTCCTCCTCCTCCTCCTCCCTATATATCCCTCTTCCTCCCTATATATCCCTCCTCCTCCCTATATATCCCTCCTCCTCCTCCTCCCTATATATCCCTCTTCCTCCCTATATATCCCTCCTCCCTATATATCCCTCCTCCTCCTCCTCCCTACTATCCCTCTTCCTCCCTAATATCCCTCTCCTCCCTTATATCCTCCTCCCTATATATCCCTCCTCCTCTCCTCCTCTCCTCCTCCTCCTCCCTATATATCCTCCTTCCTCCCTATATATCCCTCCTCCTCCCTATATATCCTCCTCCTCCTCCTCCCTATATATCCCTCTTCCTCCCTATATATCCCTCCTCCCTATATATCCCTCCTCCTCCTCCCTCCTCCTCCCTATATATCCTTCCCTCCTCCTCCTCCTCCTCCCTCCTCCTCCTCCCCTCCCCCTCCTCCCACTCCCTATATATCCCCTCCTCCTCCTCCTCCTCCTCCCTATATATCCCTCCTCCTCCCTATATATCCCTCCTCCTCCTCCTCCTCCCTCTCCTTCCCTATATATCCCTCCTCCTCCCCCCTCCTCCCTATATATCCCCTCTCCTCCCTCCCTAATATCCTCCTCCTCCTCCCTATATATCCCTCCTCCTCCCTCCCATATATATATCCCTCCTACTTCCCCCTATATATCCCTCCTCCTCTCCCTCCCTATATATCCCTCTTCTCCTCATCCCTATATATCCCTCCTCCTCCCTATATATCCCTCCTCCCCTCCTCCCTATATATCCCTCTTCCCCTCCTCCTCCCTATATTCCTCTCCCTCCTCCTCCTCCCTATATATCCCTCCTCCTCCCTATATATCCCTCCTCCTCCTCCCCTATAATCCTCCCCCCCCTCCTCCCTTATATATCCCCTCCTCCCTCCTCCTCCCTATATATCCTCCTCCTCCTATCACTATCCCTCCTCCTCCTCCATATATCCCTCCTCCTCCTCCCTATATATCCCTCCTCCTCCCCCTATATATCCCTCCTCTCCTCCTCCTCCTTATATCCCTCCCCTCCTCATCCCTTATATCCCTCTCTCCTCCCTATATATCCCTCCTCCTTCCCTATATACCCTCCTCCTCCTCCTCCATAATCCTCCTCCTCCTCATCCCTATATATCCCTCCTCCTCTCCCTTATATCCCCTTCCTCATCCTCCCCTCCTTATATCCTCCTCCTCCTATATATCCCTCCTCCTTCTCCTCCCTATATATCCCTCTTCCTACTCATCCCTATATATTCCTCCTCCTCCTCCTCCTCCTCCTCCCTATATATCCCTCCTCCTCCTCCCTATATATCCCTCTTCCTCCTCATCCCTATATATCCTCCTCCCCTCCCTCCTCCTCCTCCTCCCTCCTCCTCCTCCTATATATCCCTCCTCCTCCTCCCCTATATATCCCTCCTCATCCCCCCTCCTCCCTATATATCCCCCTCCTCCTCCCTATAATCCCCTAATCCTCCCTCCTCCCTATATATCCTCTCCTCCTCCTCCTCCTATATTCTCCTCCATATCCTCCTCCTCCTCCTCCTCCCTATATACCCCCTCTCTCCCTCCCTATATCCTCCTCCTCCTCCTTCCTCCCTATATATCCCTCCTCCTCCCTATATATCCCTCCTCCTCCTCCTCCTCCTCCTCCCTATATATCCCTCCTCCTCCTCCTCATCC
>NC_052323.1:26962151-27037151 GCF_016432855.1 Salvelinus namaycush
TTGGTTTTGAGGAGGGCTGAAGGGACAGAGGACTTATTGTTGGTTTTGAGGAGGGCTGAAGGGACAGAGGACTGGGGACTTAGTGTTGGTTTTGAGGAGGGCTGAAGGGACAGAGGACTGGGAGACTTAGTGTTGGTTTTGAGGAGGGCTGAAGGGACAGAGGACTGGGAACTTATTGTTGGTTTTGAGGAGGGCTGAAGGGACAGAGGACTTATTGTTGGTTTTGAGGAGGGCTGAAGGGACGAGGACTGGGGACTTAGTGTTGGTTTTGAGGAGGGCTGAAGGGACAGAGGACTGGGGGACTTATTGTTGGTTTTGAGGAGGGCTGAAGGGACAGAGGACTGGGGGACTTAGTGTTGGTTTTGAGGAGGGCTGAAGGGACAGAGGACTTATTGTTGGTTTTGAGGAGGGCTGAAGGGACAGAGGACTGGGGGACTTAGTGTTGGTTTGAGGAGGGCTGAAGGGACAGAGGACTTATTGTTGGTTTTGAGGAGGGCTGAAGGGACAGAGGACTGGGGGACTTATTGTTGGTTTTGAGGAGGGCTGAAGGGACAGAGGACTGGGAGACTTAGTGTTGGTTTTAGGAGGGCTGAAGGGACAGAGGACTGGGGGACTTATTGTTGGTTTTGAGGAGGGCTGAAGGGACAGAGGACTGGGAGACTTAGTGTTGGGTTTGAGGAGGGCTGAAGGGACAGAGGACTGGGGGGCCTTATTGTTGGTTTTGGGAGGGCTGAAGGGACAGAGGACTGGGAGACTTAGTGTTGGTTTTGAGGAGGGCTGAAGGGACAGAGGACTTATTGTTGGTTTTGAGGAGGGCTGAAGGGACAGAGGACTGGGGGACTTAGTGTTGGTTTTGAGGAGGGCTGAAGGGACAGAGGACTGGGAGACTTAGTGTTGGTTTTGAGGAGGGCTGAAGGGACAGAGGACTGGGAGACTTAGTGTGTTTTGAGGAGGGCTGAAGGGACAGAGGACTTATTGTTGGTTTTGAGGAGGGCTGAAGGGCGAGGGACTGGGGACTTAGTGTTGGTTTTGAGGAGGGCTGAAGGACAGAGGACTGGGGGACTTATTGTTGGTTTTGAGGAGGGCTGAAGGGACAGAGGACTGGGGGACTTAGTGTTGGTTTTGAGGAGGGCTGAAGGGACAGAGAGACTTATTGTTGGTTTTGAGGAGGGCTGAAGGGACAGAGGACTGGGGGACTTAGTGTTGGTTTTGAGGAGGGCTGAAGGGACAGAGGACTTATTGTTGGTTTTGAGAGGGCTGAAGGACAGAGGACTGGGGACTTAGTGTTGGTTTTGAGGAGGGCTGAAGGGACAGAGGACTGATTGTTGGTTTTGAGGAGGGCTGAAGGGACAGAGGACTGGGGGACTTAGTGTTGGTTTTGAGGAGGGCTGAAGGAACAGAGGACTGGGGGACTTGCTGTTGGTTTTGAGGAGGGCTGAAGGGACAGAGGACTGGGGGACTTATTGTTGGTTTTGAGGAGGGCTGAAGGGACAGAGGACTGGGGGACTTACTGTTGGTTTTGAGGAGGGCTGAAGGGACAGAGGACTGGGGGACTTGCTGTTGGTTTTGAGGAGGGCTGAAGGGACAGAGGACTTATTGTTGGTTTTGAGGAGGGCTGAAGGGACAGAGGACTGGGGGACTTAGTGTTGGTTTTGAGGAGGGCTGAAGGGACAGAGGACTTATTGTTGGTTTTGAGGAGGGCTGAGGGACAGAGGACTGGGGGACTTAGTGTTGGTTTTGAGGAGGGCTGAAGGGACAGAGGACTGGGAGACTTAGTGTTGGTTTTGAGGAGGGCTGAAGGGACAGAGGACTTATTGTTGGTTTTGAGGAGGGCTGAAGGGACAGAGGACTGGGGGACTTGCTGTTGGTTTTGAGGAGGGCTGAAGGGACAGAGGACTTATTGTTGGTTTTGAGGAGGGCTGAAGGGACAGAGGACTGGGAGACTTAGTGTTGGTTTTGAGGAGGGCTGAAGGGACAGAGCTTATTGTTGGTTTTGAGGAGGGCTGAAGGGACAGAGGACTGGGGGACTTACTGTTGGTTTTGAGGAGGGCTGAAGGGACAGAGGACTGGGGGACTTAGTGTTGGTTTTGAGGAGGGCTGAAGGGACAGAGGACTGGGGGACTTTTGTTGGTTTTGAGGAGGGCTGAAGGGACAGAGGACTGGGGACTTAGTGTTGGTTTTGAGGAGGGCTGAAGGGACAGAGGACTTATTGTTGGTTTTGAGGAGGGCTGAAGGGACAGAGGACTGGGGGACTTAGTGTTGGTTTGAGGAGGGCTGAAGGGACAGAGGACTTATTGTTGGTTTTGAGGGGGCTGAAGGGACAGAGGACTGGGGGACTTAGTGTTGGTTTTGAGGAGGGCTGAAGGGACAGAGGACTGGAGACTTAGTGTTGGTTTTGAGGAGGGCTGAAGGGACAGAGGACTGGGGGACTTATTGTTGGTTTTGAGGAGGCTGAAGGGACAGAGGACTGGGAGACTTAGTGTTGGGTTTGAGGAGGGCTGAAGGGACAGAGGACTGGGGGACTTATTGTTGGTTTTGAGGAGGGCTGAAGGGACAGAGGACTGGGAGACTTAGTGTTGGTTTTGAGGAGGGCTGAAGGGACAGAGGACTTATTGTTGGTTTTGAGGAGGGCTGAAGGGACAGAGGACTGGGGACTTAGTGTTGGTTTTGAGGAGGGCTGAAGGGACAGAGGACTGGGAGACTTAGTGTTGGTTTTGAGGGAGGGCTGAAGGGACAGAGGACTGGGGGACTTACTGTTGGTTTTGAGGAGGCTGAAGGGACAGAGGACTGGGGGACTATTGTTGGTTTTGAGGAGGGCTGAAGGGACAGAGGACTGGGAGACTTAGTGTTGGTTTTGAGGAGGGCTGAAGGGACAGAGGACTGGGGGACTTATTGTTGGTTTTGAGGAGGGCTGAAGGGACAGAGGACTGGGAGACTTAGTGTTGGTTTTGAGGAGGGCTGAAGGGACAGAGGACTTATTGTTGGTTTTGAGGAGGGCTGAAGGGACAGAGGACTGGGGGACTTAGTGTTGGTTTTGAGGAGGGCTGAAGGGACAGAGGACTGGGGGACTTATTGTTGGTTTTTGAGGAGGGCTGAAGGGACAGAGGACTGGGGACTTAGTGTTGGTTTTGAGGAGGGCTGAAGGACAGAGGACTTATTGTTGGTTTTGAGGAGGGCTGAAGGGACAGAGGACTGGGGGACTTAGGTTTGTTTTGAGGAGGGCTGAAGGGACAGAGGACTTATTGTTGGTTTTGAGGAGGCTGAAGGGACAGAGGACTGGGGACTTAGTGTTGGTTTTGAGGAGGGCTGAAGGGACAGAGGACTGATTGTTGGTTTTGAGGAGGGCTGAAGGGACAGAGGACTGGGGACTTAGTGGTTGGTTTTGAGGAGGGCTGAAGGAACAGAGGACTGGGGGACTTGCTGTTGGTTTTGAGGAGGGCTGAAGGGAAGAGGACTGGGGGACTTATTGTTGGTTTTGAGGAGGGCTGAAGGGACAGAGGACTGGGGGACTTACTGTTGGTTTTGAGGAGGGCTGAAGGGACAGAGGACTGGGGGACTTGCTGTTGGTTTTGAGGAGGGCTGAAGGGACAGAGGACTTATTGTTGGTTTTGAGGAGGGCTGAAGGGACAGAGGACTGTGGGACTTAGTGTTGGTTTTGAGGAGGGCTGAAGGGACAGAGGACTTATTGTTGGTTTTGAGGAGGGCTGAAGGGACAGAGACTGGGGGACTTAGTGTTGGTTTTGAGGAGGGCTGAAGGGACAGAGGACTGGGAGACTTAGTGTTGGTTTTGAGGAGGGCTGAAGGGACAGAGGACTTATTGTTGGTTTTGAGGAGGGCTGAAGGGACAGAGGACTGGGGGACTTGCTGTTGGTTTTGAGGAGGGCTGAAGGGACAGAGGACTTATTGTTGGTTTTGAGGAGGGCTGAAGGGACAGAGGACTGGGAGACTTAGTGTTGGTTTTGAGGAGGGCTGAAGGGACAAGGACTTATTGTTGGTTGTTGAGGAGGGCTGAAGGGACAGAGGACTGGGGACTTACTGTTTGGTTTTGGGAGGGCTGAAGGGACAGAGGACTGGGGGACTTAGTGTTGGTTTTGAGGAGGGCTGAAGGGACAGAGGACTGGGACACTTACTGTTGGTTTTGAGGAGGGCTGAAGGGACAGAGGACTGGGAGAATTACTAACTGAGCTAACCCAGAGAGCAGAACCCCATGCTGGGGTAAGAAGCTATGAA
Source organism: Salvelinus namaycush (assembly GCF_016432855.1). NCBI lineage: Eukaryota > Metazoa > Chordata > Actinopteri > Salmoniformes > Salmonidae > Salvelinus > Salvelinus namaycush. The sequence continues at coordinate 26,966,382 of NC_052323.1, forward strand.
GGACGTAGGGACCAGAGGGCTGGGAGACTTACTGTTGGTTTTGAGGAGGGCTGAAGGGACAGAGGGACTTACTGTTGGTTTTGAGGCGGGCTGAAGGGACAGAGGACTTATTGTTGGTTTTGAGGAGGGCTGAAGGGACAGAGGACTTATTGTTGGTTTTGAGGAGGGCTGAAGGGACAGAGGACTTATTGTTGGTTTTGAGGAGGGCTGAGGGGACAGAGGACTTATGTTGGTTTGAGGAGGCTGAAGGGACAGAGGACTTTGTTGGTTTTGAGGAGGGCTGAAGGACAGAGGACTGGGGGACTTACTGTTGGTTTTGAGGAGGGCTGAAGGGACAGAGGACTGGGAGACTACTGTTGGTTTTGAGGAGGTGAAGGACAGAGGATGGAGACTTGCTGTTGGTTTTGAGGAGGCTGAAGGGACAGAGGACTGGGAGACTTACTGTTGGTTTTTGAGGAGGGGCTGAAGGGACAGAGGACTGGGGATGATTGTTGGTTTTGAGGAGGGCTGAAGGGACAGAGGACTGGGGGACTTATTGTTGGTTTTGAGGAGGGCTGAAGGGACAGAGGACTGGGAGACTTAGTGTTGGTTTTGAGGAGGGCTGAAGGACAGGGACTGGGGGACTTATTGTTGGTTTTGAGGAGGGCTGAAGGGACAGAGGACTGGGAGACTTAGTGTTGGTTTTGAGGAGGGCTGAAGGGACAGAGGACTTATTGTTGGTTTTGAGGAGGGCTGAAGGGACAGAGGACTGGGGACTTAGTGTTGGTTTTGAGGAGGGCTGAAGGGACAGAGGACTGGGGGACTTATTGTTGGTTTTGAGGAGGTGAAGGGACAGAGGACTGGGGGACTTAGTGTTGTTTTGAGGAGGGCTGAAGGGACAGAGGAACTGGGGACTTATTGTTGGTTTTGAGGAGGGCTGAAGGGACAGAGGGACTATTGTTTGGTTTTGAGGAGGCTGAAGGGACAGAGGACTGGGGGACTTAGTGTTGGTTTTGAGAGAGGGCTGAAGGGACAGAGGACTTATTGTTGGTTTTGAGGAGGGCTGAAGGGACAGAGGACTGGGGGACTTAGTGTTGGTTTTGAGGGAGGGCTGAAGGGACAGAGGACTGATTGTTGGTTTTTGAGGAGGGCTGAAGGGACAGAGGACTGGGGGACCTTAGTGTTGGTTTTGAGGAGGGCTGAAGGGACAGAGGACTGGGGACTTGCTGTTGGTTTGAGGAGGGCTGAAGGGACGAGGACTGGGGACTTATTGTTGTTTTGAGGAGGGCTGAAGGGACAGAGGACGGGGGACTTACTGTTGGTTTTGAGGAGGCTGAAGGGGACAGAGGGACTGGGGGACTTGCTGTTGGTTTTGAGGAGGGCTGAAGGGACAGAGGACTATTGTGTGTGGTTGAGGAGGGCTGAAGGTGACAGGAGGACTGGGGACTTAGGTTGGTTTTGAGGAGGGCTGAAGGGACAGAGACTGGGAGACTTAGTGTTGGTTTTGAGGAGGGCTGAAGGGACAGAGGACTTATTGTTGGTTTTGAGGAGGGCTGAAGGGACAGAGGACTGGGGGACTTGCTGTTGGTTTTGAGGAGGGCTGAAGGGACAGAGGACTTATGTTGGTTTTGAGGAGGGCTGAAGGGACAGAGGACTGGGAGACTTAGTGTTGGTTTTGAGGAGGGCTGAAGGGACAGAGGACTATTGTGTGGTTTTCGAGGAGGTGAAGGGACAAGAGGATGGGGGACTTACTGTTGGGTTTTGAGGAGGGCTGAAGGGACAGAGGACTGGGGGGACTTAGTGGTTGGTTTTGAGGAGGGCTGAAGGGACAGAGGACTGGGACACTTACTGTTGGTTTTGAGGAGGGCTGAAGGACAGAGGACTGGGAGAATTACTAACTGAGCTAACCCAGAGAGCAGAACCCCATGCTGGGGTAAGAAGCTATGAAGGACGTAGGGACCAGAGGGCTGGGAGACTTACTGTTGGTTTTGAGGAGGGCTGAAGGGACAGAGGGACTTACTGTTGGTTTTGAGGCGGGCTGAAGGGACAGAGGACTTATTGTTGGTTTTGAGGAGGGCTGAAGGGACAGAGGACTTATTGTTGGTTTTGAGGAGGGCTGAAGGGACAGAGGACTTATTGTTGGTTTTGAGGAGGGCTGAAGGGACAGAGGACTTATTGTTGGTTTTGAGGAGGGCTGAAGGGACAGAGGACTTATTGTTGGTTTTGAGGAGGGCTGAAGGGACAGAGGACTGGGGGACTTACTGTTGGTTTTGAGGAGGGCTGAAGGGACAGAGGACTGGGAGACTTACTGTTGGTTTTGAGGAGGGCTGAAGGGACCGAGGACTGGGAGGACTTGTTTTGGTTTGAGGAGGGCTGAAGGGACAGAGGACTGGGAGCTTACTGTTGGTTTGAGGAGGGCTGAAGGGACAGAGGACGGGGGACTGATTGTGGTTTTGAGGAGGGCTGAGGGACAGAGGACTGGGGGACTTATTGTTGTTTGAGGAGGGCTGAAGGGACAGAGGACTGGGAGACTTAGTGTGGTTTTGAGGAGGGCTGAAGGGACAGAGGAGGGGACTTATTGTTGGTTTGAGGAGGGCTGAAGGGACAGAGGACTGGAGACTTAGTGTGGTTTTGAGGAGGGCTGAAGGGACAGAGGACTTATTGTTGGTTTTGAGGAGGGCTGAGGGACAGAGGACGGGGGGACTTAGTGTTGGTTTGAGGAGGCTGAAGGGACAGAGACTGGGGGACTTATTGTTGGTTTTGAGGAGGGCTGAAGGGACAGAGGAACTGGGGACTTAGTTGGTTTTTGAGGAGGGCTGAAGGGACAGAGGCTGGGGGACTTATGTTGGTTTTGAGGAGGGCTGAAGGGACAGAGGACTTATTGTTGGTTTTGAGGAGGGCTGAAGGGACAGAGGACTGGGGGACTTGTGTTGGTTTGGGAGGCTGAAAGGGACAGAGGACTTATTGTTGGTTTTGAGGAGGGCTGAAGGGACAGAGGACTGGGGACTTAGTGTTGGTTTTAGGAGGGCTTGAGGGACAGAGGAGATTGTTGGTTTTGAGGAGGGCTGAAGGGACAGGGACTGGGGACTAGTGTTGGTTTGAGGAGGGCTGAAGGACAGAGGGACTGGGGGACTTCTGTTGGTTTTGAGGAGGGCGAAGGGACAGAGGACTGGGGGACTTATTGTTGGTTTGTGAGGAGGCTGAAGGGACAGAGGACTGGGGGACTTACTGTGTTTTTGAGGAGGGTGAAGGGACAGAGGCTGGGGACTTGCGTTGGTTTTGAGGAGGGCTGAAGGGAACAGAGGACTTATGTTGGTTTTGAGGAGGGCTGAAGGGACAGAGGGACTGGGGGGACTTAGTGTTGGTTTTGAGGAGGGCTGAAGGGACACGAGGACTGGGAGACTTAGTGTTGGTTTGAGGAGGGCTGAAGGGACAGAGGACTGGGGGACTTACTGTTGTTTTGAGGAGGGCTGAAGGGACAGAGGACTGGGGGACTTGCTGTTGGTTTTGAGGAGGGCTGAAGGGACAGAGGACTGGGAGACTTACTGTTGGTTTTGAGGAGGGCTGAAGGGACAGAGGACTGGGAGACTTACTAACTGAGCTAACCCAGAGAGCAGAACCCCATGCTGAGGTAAGAAGCTATGAAGGACGTAGGGACCAGAGGGCTGGGAGACTTACTGTTGGTTTTGAGGAGGGCTGAAGGGACAGAGGGACTTACTGTTGGTTTTGAGGCGGGCTGAAGGGACAGAGGACGGGAGTATACTGTTGGTTTGAGGAGGGCTGAAGGGACAGAGGGACTTATTGTTGGTTTGAGGAGGGCTGAGGGACAGAGGACTTATTGTTGGTTTTGAGGAGGGCTGAAGGGACAGAGACTTATTGTTGGTTTTGAGGAGGGCTGAGGGACAGAGGACTTATTTGTTGGTTTTGAGGAGGGCTGAAGGGACAGAGGGACTTATTGTTGGTGTTTGGGAGGGCTGAAGGGACAGAGGACTTATTGTTGTGTTTTGAGGAGGGTAAGGGACAGAGGACTGGGGGACTTAGTGTTGGTATTTGAGGAGGGCGACGGGAACGAGGGACTTATTGTTGGTTTTGAGGAGGGCTGAAGGGACAGAGGGACTGGGGAAATGATGTTGGTTTGAGGAGGGGCTGAAAGGGACAGAGGACTGGGAGACTTAGTGTTGGTTTTGAGGAGGGCGAAGGGACAGAGGATTATTGTTGTTTTGAGAGGGCTGAAGGGACAGCGGACTGGGGACTGCTGTTGGTTTTGACGGGAGGGCTGAAGGGACAGAGGAACTTATGTTGGTTTTTTGAGGAGGGCTGAAGGGACAGAGACTGGGAGTACTTATGTTGGTTTTGAGGAGGGCTTGAAGGGACAGAGGACTTATTGTTGGTTTTGGGAAAGGAGGCGGAAGGGACAGAGGACTGGGGTACTACTGTTGGTTTTGAGGTATGGCTGAATGGACAGGAGGACTGGGGGCTTCAGTAACAACACTACCCTACAGTAAACAACACTACCCTACAGTACTACAGTAAACAACACTATCCTACAGTACTACAGTAAACAACACTACCCTACAGTACTACAGTAAACAACACTACCCTACAGTACTACAGTAAACAACACTACACTACAGTACTACAGTAAACAACACTACCCTGCAGTACTACAGTAAACAACACTACCCTACAGTACTACAGTAAACATCACTACCCTACAGTATTACAGTAAACAACACTACCCTACAGTACTACAGTAAACAACACTACCCTACAGTATTACAGTAAACAACACTACCCTACAGTAAACAACACTACCCTACAGTAAACATCACTACCCTACAGTATTACAGTAAACATCACTACCCTACAGTAAACAACACTACCCTACAGTACTACAGTAAACATCACTACCCTACAGTAAACAACACTACCTACAGTACTAACAGTAAACAACACTACCCTACAGTAAACACCACTACCCTACAGTCTACAGTAAACAACACTACCCTCTAGTAAACACCACTACCCTACAGTACTACAGTAAACACACTACCCTACAGTACTACAGTAAACAACACTACCCTACAGTACTACAGTAAACACACTACCCTACAGTACTACAGTAAACAACACTACCCTACAGTACTACAGTACAACACTACCCTACAGTACTACAGTAAACAACACTACCCTACAGTACTACAGTAAACAACACTACCCTACAGTACTACAGTAAACAACACTACCCTACAGTACTACAGTAAACAACACTACCCTACAGTATTACAGTAAACAACACTACCCTACAGTAAACAACACTACCCTACAGTACTACAGTAAACAACACTACCCTACAGTAAACAACACTACCCTACAGTAAACAACACTACCCTACAGTAAACAACACTACCCTACAGTACTACAGTAAACAACACTACCCTACAGTAAACAACACTACCCTACAGTAAACAACACTACCCTACAGTACTACAGTAAACAACACTACCCTACAGAAAACAACACTACCCTACAGTACTACAGTAAACACCACTACCCTACAGTATTACAGTAAACAACACTACCCTACAGTACTACAGTAAACAACACTACCCTACAGTAAACAACACTACCCTACAGTATTACAGTAAACAACACTACCCTACAGTATTACAGTAAACAACACTACCCTACAGTACTACAGTAAACAACACTACCCTACAGTACTACAGTAAACTACACTACTCTACAGTAAACAACACTACCCTACAGTAAACACCACTACCCTACAGTAAACAACACTACCCTACAGTACTACAGTAAACAACACTACCCTACAGTACTACAGTAAACAACACTACCCTACAGTACTACAGTAAACTACACTACCCTACAGTAAACAACACTACCCTACAGTAAACACAACTACCCTACAGTACTACAGTAAACAACACTACCCTACAGTAAACAACACTACCCTACAGTACTACAGTAAACAACACTACCCTACAGTATTACAGTAAACAACACTACCCTACAGTAAACACCACTACCCTACAGTACTACAGTAAACACCACTACCCTACAGTAAACACCACTACCCTACAGTAAACACCACTACCCTACAGTACTACAGTAAACAACACTACCCTACAGTACTACAGTAAACAACACTACCCTACAGTACTACAGTAAACAACACTACCCTACAGTACTACAGTAAACAACACTACCCTACAGTAAACAACACTACCCTAGAGTACTACAGTAAACAACACTACCCTACAGTAAACAACACTACCCTACAGTACTACAGTAAACTACACTACCCTACAGTAAACAACACTACCCTACAGTACTACAGTAAACAACACTACCCTACAGTACTACAGTAAACAACACTACCCTACAGTACTACAGTAAACAACACTACCCTACAGTAAACAACACTACCCTACAGTACTACAGTAAACAACACTACCCTACAGTACTACAGTAAACACCACTACCCTACAGTACTACAGTAAACAACACTACCCTACAGTAAACAACACTACCCTACAGTAAACATCACTACCCTACAGTATTACAGTAAACATCACTACCCTACAGTAAACAACACTACCCTACAGTACTACAGTAAACATCACTACCCTACAGTATTACAGTAAACATCACTACCCTACAGTATTACAGTAAACAACACTACCCTACAGTACTACAGTAAACAACACTACCCTACAGTAAACAACACTACCCTACAGTAAACAACACTACCCTACAGTACTACAGTAAACAACACTACCCTACAGTACTACAGTAAACAACACTACCCTACAGTACTACAGTAAACAACACTACCCTACAGTACTACAGTAAACAACACTACCCTACAGTACTACAGTAAACAACACTACCCTACAGTACTACAGTAAACAACACTACCCTACAGTACTACAGTAAACACCACTACCCTACAGTACTACAGTAAACAACACTACCCTACAGTACTACAGTAAACAACACTACCCTACAGTATTACAGTAAACACTAACCTACAGTAAACAACACTACCCTACAGTATTACAGTAAACAACACTAACCTACAGTAAACAACACTACCCTACAGTATTACAGTAAACAACACTAACCTACAGTAAACAACACTACCCTGCAGTAAACAACACTACCCTACAGTACTACAGTAAACAACACTACCCTACAGTATTACAGTAAACAACACTACCCTACAGTATTACAGTAAACAACACTACCCTACAGTACTACAGTAAACAACACTACCCTACAGTACTACAGTAAACAACACTACCCTACAGTACTACAGTAAACAACACTACCCTACAGTACTACAGTAAACAATACTACCCTACAGTAAACACCACTACCCTACAGTACTACAGTAAACACCACTACCCTACAGTAAACACCACTACCCTACAGTAAACAACACTACCCTACAGTAAACAACACTACCCTACAGTACTACAGTAAACACCACTACCCTACAGTACTACAGTAAACAATACTACCCTACAGTAAACACCACTACCCTACAGTACTACAGTAAACACCACTACCCTACAGTAAACACCACTACCCTACAGTACTACAGTAAACAACACTACCCTACAGTACTACAGTAAACACCACTACCCTACAGTAAACAATACTACCCTACAGTAAACACCACCACCCTACAGTACTACAGTAAACAACACTACCCTACAGTAAACACCACTACCCTACAGTATTACAGTAAACAACACTACCCTACAGTATTACAGTAAACAACACTACCCTACAGTACTACAGTAAACAACACTACCCTACAGTATTACAGTAAACAACACTACCCTACAGTACTACAGTAAACAACACTACCCTACAGTATTACAGTAAACAACACTACCCTACAGTACTACAGTAAACACCACTACCCTACAGTACTACAGTAAACAACACTACCCTACAGTACTACAGTAAACACCACTACCCTACAGTATTACAGTAAACACCACTACCCTACAGTACTACAGTAAACACCACTACCATACAGTATTACAGTAAACAACACTACCCTACAGTACTACAGTAAACAACACTACCCTACAGTACTACAGTAAACAACACTACCCTACAGTAAACAACACTACCCTACAGTAAACAACACTACCCTACAGTAAACACCACTACCCTACAGTACTACAGTAAACAACACTATCCTACAGTACTACAGTAAACAACACTACCCTACAGTAAACAACACTACCCTACAGTAAACAACACTACCCTACAGTACTACAGTAAACACCACTACCCTACAGTACTACAGTAAACAACACTACCCTACAGTAAACAACACCACCCTATAGTAAACACCACTACCCTACAGTACTACAGTAAACAACACTACCCTACAGTAAACAACACTACCCTACACTAAACATCACTACCCTACAGTACTACAGTAAACAACACTACCCTACAGTACTACAGTAAACAACACTACCCTACAGTATTACAGTAAACACCACTACCCTACAGTACTACAGTAAACACCACTACCCTACAGTACTACAGTAAACAACACTACCCTACAGTAAACAACACTACCCTACAGTACTACAGTAAACAACACTACCCTACAGTAAACAACACTACCCTACAGTACTACAGTAAACAACACTACCCTACAGTACTACAGTAAACAACACTACCCTACAGTAAACAACACTACCCTACAGTACTACAGTAAACAACACTACCCTACAGTAAACAACACTACCCTACAGTACTACAGTAAACAACACTACCCTACAGTAAACAACACTACCCTACAGTACTACAGTACTACAGTAAACAACACTACCCTACAGTAAACAACACTACCCTACAGTATTACAGTAAACACCACTACCCTACAGTACTACAGTAAACAACACTACCCTACAGTAAACAACACTACCCTACAGTACTACAGTAAACAACACTACCCTACAGTACTACAGTAAACAACACTACCCTACAGTACTACAGTAAACAACACTACCCTACAGTACTACAGTAAACAACACTACCCTACAGTAAACAACACTACCCTAGAGTACTACAGTAAACAACACTACCCTACAGTAAACAACACTACCCTACAGTAAACAACACTACCCTACAGTACTACAGTAAACAACACTACCCTACAGTAAACAACACTACCCTACAGTAAACACCACTACCCTACAGTAAACAACACTACCCTACAGTACTACAGTAAACAACACTACCCTACAGTAAACAACACTACCCTACAGTACTACAGTACTACAGTAAACAACACTACCCTACAGTAAACAACACTACCCTACAGTATTACAGTAAACACCACTACCCTACAGTACTACAGTAAACAACACTACCCTACAGTACTACAGTAAACAACACTACCCTACAGTACTACAGTAAACAACACTACCCTACAGTACTACAGTAAAACAACAGTAAACAACACTACCCTACAGTAAACAACACTACCCTACAGTACTACAGTAAACAACACTACCCTACAGTAAACAACACTACCCTACAGTACTACAGTAAACAACACTACCCTACAGTAAACAACACTACCCTACAGTAAACAACACTACCCTACAGTACTACAGTAAACAACACTACCCTACAGTACTACAGTAAACAACACTACCCTACAGTACTACAGTAAACAACACTACCCTACAGTAAACAACACTACCCTACAGTACTACAGTAAACAACACTACCCTACAGTAAACAACACTACCCTACAGTAAACAACACTACCCTACAGTACTACAGTAAACAACACTACCCTACAGTACTACAGTAAACATCACTAACCTACAGTACTACAGTAAACAACACTACCCTACAGTACTACAGTAAACAACACTACCCTACAGTACTACAGTAAACAACACTACCCTACAGTACTACAGTAAACAACACTACCCTACAGTACTACAGTAAACAACACTACCCTACAGTAAACAACACTACCCTACAGTACTACAGTAAACAACACTACCCTACAGTAAACAACACTACCCTACAGTAAACACCACTACCCTACAGTAAACAACACTACCCTACAGTACTACAGTAAACAACACTACCCTACAGTACTACAGTACTACAGTAAACAACACTACCCTACAGTAAACAACACTACCCTACAGTACTACAGTAAACAACACTACCCTACAGTACTACAGTAAACACCACTACCCTACAGTACTACAGTAAACAACACTACCCTACAGTACTACAGTAAACAACACTACCCTACAGTAAACATCACTACCCTACAGTACTACAGTAAACAACACTACCCTACAGTAAACACCACTACCCTACAGTACTACAGTAAACAACACTACCCTACAGTAAACACCACTACCCTACAGTAAACAACACTACCCTACAGTACTACAGTAAACAACACTACCCTACAGTAAACATCACTACCCTACAGTACTACAGTAAACAACACTACCCTACAGTACTACAGTAAACAACACTACCCTACAGTAAACAACACTACCCTACAGTACTACAGTAAACACCACTACCCTACAGTACTACAGTAAACAACACTACCCTACAGTACTACAGTAAACAACACTACCCTACAGTATTACAGTAAACACCACTACCCTACAGTACTACAGTAAACACCACTACCCTACAGTATTACAGTAAACAACACTACCCTACAGTACTACAGTAAACAACACTACCCTACAGTACTACAGTAAACAACACTACCCTACAGTACTACAGTAAACAACACTACCCTACAGTACTACAGTAAACAACACTACCCTACAGTACTACAGTAAACAACACTACCCTACAGTACTACAGTAAACAACACTACCCTACAGTACTACAGTAAACAACACTACCCTACAGTACTACAGTAAACACCACTACCCTACAGTACTACAGTAAACACCACTACCCTACAGTACTACAGTAAACAACACTACCCTACAGTACTACAGTAAACAACACTACCCTACAGTAAACAACACTACCCTACAGTACTACAGTAAACAACACTACCCTACAGTACTACAGTAAACAACACTACCCTACAGTAAACAACACTACCCTACAGTACTACAGTAAACAACACTACCCTACAGTAAACAACACTACCCTACAGTACTACAGTAAACAACACTACCCTACAGTAAACACCACTACCCTACAGTACTACAGTAAACAACACTACCCTACAGTACTACAGTAAACAACACTACCCTACAGTATTACAGTAAACAACACTACCCTACAGTACTACAGTAAACAACACTACCCTACAGTACTACAGTAAACAACACTACCCTACAGTACTACAGTAAACACCACTACCCTACAGTACTACAGTAAACAACACTACCCTACAGTACTACAGTAAACAACACTACCCTACAGTATTACAGTAAACAACACTACCCTACAGTACTACAGTAAACAACACTACCCTACAGTACTACAGTAAACAACACTACCCTACAGTAAACAACACTACCCTACAGTACTACAGTAAACAACACTACCCTACAGTACTACAGTAAACAACACTACCCTACAGTAAACAACACTACCCTACAGTACTACAGTAAACAACACTACCCTACAGTAAACACCACTACCCTACAGTACTACAGTACTACAGTAAACAACACTACCATACAGTACTACAGTAAACAATACTACATACTGTAGTTAGTTGTTGTTACGATAAATGTGGACGTTATGGATGAATTTTGTGTAACATCTCTGGTAACAGTTGGATGGTTATAGCTGCACATCACCATGGGGCTGTAGCCACGCCTGAAGCCTGAAACACTATGTAGATGGAGCCTCTAATAGCTAGCTAAATATCCCTCCAGCTGTAATGAGCCAGTCTAAATAGTTATCAAACTCCGCAGCCAGGCTATCTCAGGTGCAGAGACGGAGAATAGGCCTACTGACTGTGTACTCACTCAGATGAGAATGTTACATTTGTCTGCATTCCAAATGACACCCTATTCCCTATAAAAGTGCACTACTTTTGACCAGGGCCCATAGGGAATAAGGTGCCATTTGGAACACACCCATGGTGTAATGCTCTAATCTCAGGCTTCACAATAACATCCCTAGATTGTGATAATAACAGTATCAACATTCTGTCCTGAGGCAGACTGGTGCAGCGAACCAACATTCTGTCCTGAGGCAGACTGGTGCAACGAACCAACATTCTGTCCTGAGGCAGACTGGTGCAACGAACCAACATTCTGTCCTGAGGCAGACTGGTGCAACGAACCAACATTCTGTCCTGAGGCAGACTGGTGCAACGAACCAACATTCTGTCCTGAGGCAGACTAGTGCAACGAACCAACATTCTGTCCTGAGGCAGACTGGTGCAACGAACCAACATTCTGTCCTGAGGCAGACTGGTGCAACGAACCAACATTCTGTCCTGAGGCAGACTGGTGCAGCGAACCAACATTCTGTCCTGAGGCAGACTGGTGCAATGAACCAACATTCTGTCCTGAGGCAGACTGGTGCAGCGAACCAACATTCTGTCCTGAGGCAGACTGGTGCAGCGAACCAACATTCTGTCCTGAGGCAGACTGGTGCAACGAACCAACATTCTGTCCAGAGGCAGACTGGTGCAGCGAACCAACATTCTGTCCTGAGGCAGACTGGTGCAACGAACCAACATTCTGTCCTGAGGCAGACTGGTGCAACGAACCAACATTCTGTCCTGAGGCAGACTGGTGCAATGAACCAACATTCTGTCCTGAGGCAGACTGGTGCAACGAACCAACATTCTGTCCTGAGGCAGACTGGTGCAACGAACCAACATTCTGTCCTGAGGCAGACTGGTGCAGCGAACCAACATTCTGTCCTGAGGCAGACTGGTGCAACGAACCAACATTCTGTCCTGAGGCAGACTGGTGCAACGAACCAACATTCTGTCCTGAGGCAGACTGGTGCAGCGAACCAACATTCTGTCCTGAGGCAGACTGGTGCAACGAACCAACATTCTGTCCTGAGGCAGACTGGTGCAACGAACCAACATTCTGTCCTGAGGCAGACTGGTGCAACGAACCAACATTCTGTCCAGAGGCAGACTGGTGCAACGAACCAACATTCTGTCCTGAGGCAGACTGGTGCAGCGAACCAACATTCTGTCCTGAGGCAGACTGGTGCAGCGAACCAACATTCTGTCCTGAGGCAGACTGGTGCAGCGAACCAACTTTCTGTCCAGAGGCAGACTGGTGCAACGAACCAACATTCTGTCCTGAGGCAGACTGGTGCAGCGAACCAACATTCTGTCCTGAGGCAGACTGGTGCAATGAACCAACATTCTGTCCTGAGGCAGACTGGTGCAACGAACCAACATTCTGTCCTGAGGCAGACTGGTGCAGCGAACCAACATTCTGTCCAGAGGCAGACTGGTGCAACGAACCAACATTCTGTCCTGAGGCAGACTGGTGCAACGAACCAACATTCTGTCCTGAGGCAGACTGGTGCAGCGAACCAACATTCTGTCCAGAGGCAGACTGGTGCAGCGAACCAACATTCTGTCCTGAGGCAGACTGGTGCAGCGAACCAACATTCTGTCCTGAGGCAGACTGGTGCAGCGAACCAACATTCTGTCCTGAGGCAGACTGGTGCAACGAACCAACATTCTGTCCTGAGGCAGACTGGTGCAACGAACCAACATTCTGTCCTGAGGCAGACTGGTGCAGCGAACCAACATTCTGTCCTGAGGCAGACTGGTGCAGCGAACCAACATTCTGTCCAGAGGCAGACTGGTGCAGCGAACCAACATTCTGTCCTGAGGCAGACTGGTGCAGCGAACCAACATTCTGTCCTGAGGCAGACTGGTGCAACGAACCAACATTCTGTCCTGAGGCAGACTGGTGCAACGAACCAACATTCTGTCCTGAGGCAGACTGGTGCAACGAACCAACATTCTGTCCTGAGGCAGACTGGTGCAGCGAACCAACATTCTGTCCTGAGGCAGACTGGTGCAGCGAACCAACATTCTGTCCTGAGGCAGACTGGTGCAGCGAACCAACATTCTGTCCTGAGGCAGACTGGTGCAACGAACCAACATTCTGTCCTGAGGCAGACTGGTGCAACGAACCAACATTCTGTCCTGAGGCAGACTGGTGCAACAAACCAACATTCTGTCCAGAGGCAGACTGGTGCAAGGAACCAACATTCTGTCCTGAGGCAGACTGGTGCAACGAACCAACATTCTGTCCTGAGGCAGACTGGTGCAACGAACCAACATTCTGTCCTGAGGCAGACTGGTGCAACGAACCAACATTCTGTCCTGAGGCAGACTGGTGCAACAAACCAACATTCTGTCCAGAGGCAGACTGGTGCAAGGAACCAACATTCTGTCCTGAGGCAGACTGGTGCAACGAACAAACATTCTGTCCTGAGGCAGACTGGTGCAGCGAACCAACATTCTGTCCTGAGGCAGACTGGTGCAAGGAACCAACATTCTGTCCTGAGGCAGACTGGTGCAGCGAACTAACATAGCAGATTTCTTTTCATCTATTATCTTTTTATTGTGAGCAGCTGTGGGAGAGATAAAGAGTGATGGGGAGATAGATAGAAAAGCAGACCCCACAGAGCCCCAGGAGAGATACACAATTGCACCCAACAAAATCTTGAGAAAACAAAAAATATAATTACTTGACACATTGGAAAGAATTAACATAAAAACAGAGCCAACTAGAATACTATTTGGCCCTAAACAGAGAGTACACAGTGGCAGAATACCTGACCACTGTGACTGACTCAAAGCTTTGACTATGTACAGACTCAGTGAGCATAGACTTGCTATTGAGAAAGGCCACCGAATGCAGACCTGGCTCTCAAGAGAAGACAGGCTATGTGCACACTGCCCACAAAATGAGGTGGAAACTGAGCTCCACTTCCTAACCTCCTGCCCAATGTATGACCATATTAGAGACACATATTTCTCTCAGATTACACAGATCCACAAAGAATTTCAAAACAAAGAGAGAGAGAGATAGATATAGATATAGAAAGAGAGAGGGAGCAAGAGAGAGAGAGAGAGAGGGAGAGCAAGATAGAGAGAGTGAGATAGGGCAAGGGAGAGATAGAGAGAGCGAGAGAGAGAGAGAGAGAGAGACAGAGAGAGAGACAGACACAGAGACAGAGACAGAGACAGAGAGAGAGAGAGAGAGAGAGAGAGAGAGAGAGAGAGAGAGAGAGAGAGAGAGAAAGAGAGAGGGCGAGGGACAGATAGTAGAGAGAGCGAGAGCGAGATAGAGAAAGAGAGAGAACAAGATAAAGAGAGCGAGAGCAAGATAGATAGATAGATAAAGAGAGAGATAGAGAACGAGATAAAGAGAGCAAGAGCAAGATAGATAGAGAGAGAGAACGAGATAAAGAGAGCAAGCGCAAGATAGATAGATAGAGAGAGAACGAGAGAGAGCGAGAGAGAGATAGAGAAATTGATAAAGAGAGAGATAGAGAATGAGAGAGAGAGAGAGATCAAATCAAAATATATTTGTCACGTGCGCCGAATACAACAAGTGTAGACCTTACAGTGAAATGCTTACTTACAGGCTCTAACCTATAGTGCAAAAAATGGTGTGTGTGTAGGTAAGTAAAGAAATAAAACAACAGTAAAAAGACATTTGAAAATAACAGTAGCAAGGCTATTGTCACGCCCTGACCATAGTTTGTTTTGTATGTTTTATGTTTTGGTTGGTCAGGGTGTGATCTGTGTGGGCATTCTATGTTGTATGTCTGGTTTGTATATTTCTATGTGTTTGGCCTGATATGGTTCTCAATCAGAGACAGGTGTTTTGCGTTGTCTCTGATTGAGAACCATATTTAGGTAGCCTGTTTTGTATTGTGGGTTGTGGGTTATTGTCTATGTTCTGTTGCAGGTTAGCACAGTGTTTGTATAGCAGTCACGTTCGTCTTATTCGTTTTTGTTGTTTTTGGTTCTTCATTAAATATAGAAGAATGTATTCAAACCACGCTGCGCTTTGGTCTGCTTCTTACGACGATCGTGACAGCTATATACAGACAGGTTAGTCAGGCTTATTGAGGTAGTATGTACATGTAGGTATGGTTAAAGTGACTATGCATATATGATGAACAGAGAGTAGCAGCAGCGTAAAAGAGGGGTTGGGGTGGGGCACACAATGCAAATAGTCCGGGTAACAATTTGGTTACCTGTTCAGGAGTCTTATGGCTTGGGGGTAAAAACTGTTGAGAAGCCTTTTTGTCCTAGACTTGGCACTCCGGTACCGCTTGCCATGCGGTAGTAGAGAGAACAGTCTATGACTGGGGTGGCTGGGGTCTTTGACACATTTTAGGGCCTTCCTCTGACACTGCCTGGTGTAGAGGTCCTGGATGGCAGGCAGCTTTGCCCCAGTGATGTACTGGGCCGTACGCACAACCCTCTGAAGTGCCTTGCGGTCGGAGGCCGAGCAATTGCCATACCGGGCAGTGGCGCAACCGGTCAGGATGCTCTCGATGTGGCAGCTGTAGAACTTTTTGAGGATCTCAGGACCCATGCCAAATCTTTTTAGTTTCCTGAGGGGGAATAGGCTTTGTTGTGCCCTCTTCACGACTGTCTTTGGACCATTCTAGTTTGTTGTTGATGTGGACACCAAGGAACTTGAAGCTCTCAACCTGCTCCACTACAGCCCCGTCGATGAGAATGGGGGCATGCTCGGTGCTCCTTTTCCTGTAGTCCACAATCATCTCCTTAGTCTTGGTTACGTTGAGGGATAGGTTGTTATTCTGGCACCACCCGGCCAGGTCTCTGACCTCCTCACTATAGGCTGTCTTGTCGTTGATCAGGCCTACCACCGTTGTGTCGTCTGCAAACTTGGGTGAACAGGGAGTAAAGTAAAACGTGGGTGAAAAGGGAGTAAAGGAGGGGACTGAGCACGTACCCCTGGAGAGCTCCAGTGTTGAGGATCAGCGTGGCAGATGTGTTGCTACCTACCCTCACCACCTGGGGGCGGCCCATCAGGAAGTCCAGGATCCAGTTGCAGAGGGAGGTGTTTAGTCCTAGGTTTCTTACCTTAGTGATGAGCTTTGAGGGTACTATGGTGTTGAACGCTAAGCTGTAGTCAATGAATAGCATTCTCACATAGGTGTTCCTTTTGTCCAGGTGGGAAAGGGCAGTGTGGAGTGCAATAGAGATTGCATTATCTGTGGATCTGTTTGGGCGGTATGCAAATTGAAGTGGGTCTATGGTTTCTGGGATAATGGTGTTGATGTGAGCCATTACCAGCCTTTCAAAGCACTTCATGGCTACGGACGTGAGTGCTACGGGTCTGTAGTCATTTAGGCAGGTTGCGTTTGTGTTCTTGGGCACAGGGACTATGGTGGTCTGCTTGAAACATGTTGGTATTACAGACTCAATCAGGGACATGTTGAAAATTTCAGTGAAGACACCTGCCAGTTGGTCAGCACATGCCCGGAGCACACGTCCTGGTAATCCGTCTGGCCCCGCAGCCTTGTGTATGTTGACCTGTTTAAAGGTCTTACTCACATTGGCTACAGAGAGCGTGATCACAATGTCGTCCGGAACAGCTGATGCTCTCATGCATGCCTCAGTGTTGCATGCCTCGAAGCGAGCATAGAAGTGATTTAGCTCATCTGGTAGATTTGTGTCACTGGGCAGCTCTCGGCTGTGCTTCCCTTTGTAGTCTGTAATAGTTTGCAAGCCCTGCCACATCCGACGAGCATCAGAGCCGGTGTAGTATGATTCAATCTTAGCCCTGTATTGACGCTTTGCCTGTTTGATGGTTCGTCGCAGGGCATAGCGGGATTTCTTGTAAGCTTCCGGGTTAGAGTCCCTTGAAAGCGGCAGCTCTACCCTTTAGCTCAGTGCGAATGTTGCCTGTAATTCATGGCTTCTGGTTGGGGTATGTACGTACAGTCACTCTGGGGACGACGTCCTCGATGCACTTATTGATAAAGCCAGTGACTGATGTGGTGTACTCCTCAATGCCATCGGAAGAATCCCAGAACATGTTACAGTCTGTGATAGCAAAACAGTCCTGTAGTTTAACATCTGCTTCATCTGACCACTTTTTTATAGACCGAGTCACTGGTGCTTCCTGCATTAATTTTTGCTTGTAAGCAGGAATCAGGAGGATAGAGTTGTGGTCAGATTTACCAAATGGAGGGCGAGAGAGAGCTTAGTACGCGTCTCTGTGTGTGGAGTACAGGTTATCTATAATTTTTTTGGTAGAACTGATTTGGAGATTTGGTACAACTGATTTAAGTTTCCGTGCATTGCACGTTGGTGAGTAATATTGACGGTAACGGCAGCTTTCCTATTCGCCTTCTGCGGGTCCTGACGAGGCATCCGGCTCTTTGTCCTCTGTACCTGCGTCGCTTCCTCTTGCGAATAACTGGGATGTCGGCCCTGCCGGGTGTTTGGAGAATATCATGTGAGTCTTGCTTGTTGAAGAAAAAATCTTTGTCTAATCTGAGGTGAGTGATCGCTGTCCTGATATCCAGAAGCTCTTTTCTGCCGTACGGTTGCAGAAACATCATGTACAAAATAAGTTACAAATAACTCCAAAAACCCACATCATAGCATAATTGGTTGGGCGCCCGTAAAACTGCTGCCATTTCCTTCAGCGCCATTTTATTCATGATAGATAAAGAAAGAGAGTGAGAGAGAGAGAGAGAGAGAGTGAGAGAGAGAGAGAGAGAGAATGAGAGAGAGAGATAGAGAAAGAGAGAGAGATAGAGAAAGAGAGAGCTGAGGAAAAGTTGAGACAGAGAGAAGGATGTGCAGATACAGAGTAATGTGTGAAATGTTTCCAAAGAGATATAGTTGGCCAACCTACAAGTCAGCCTGACTCAAATAAAACACATATAGAGACTGTTGCAGCAGAAATACATCAACATCAGCTCAGCTGTCATACTGTACTACTGCTGAGTACTGATCAGCTGTCATACTGTACTACTGCTGAGTACTGATCAGCTGTCATACTGTACTACTGCTGAGTACTGATCAGCTGTCATACTGTACTACTGCTGAGTACTGATCAGCTGTCATACTGTACTACTGCTGAGTACTGATCAGCTGTCATACTGTACTACTGCTGAGTACTGATCAGCTGTCATACTGTACTACTGCTGAGTACTGATCAGCTGTCATAATGTACTACTGCTGAGTTCTGATCAGCTGTCATAATGTACTACTGCTGAGTACTGATCAGCTGTCATACTGTACTACTGCTGAGTACTGATCAGCTGTCATACTGTACTACTACTGAGTACTGATCAGCTGTCATACGGTACTACTGCTGAGTACTGATCAGCTGTCATACGGTACTACTGCTGAGTACTGATCAGCTGTCATACGGTACTACTGCTGAGTACTGATCAGCTGTCATACTGTACTACTGCTGAGTACTGATCAGCTGTCATACTGTACTACTGCTGAGTACTGATCAGCTGTCATACTGTACTACTGCTGAGTACCCCATATTTTGCCACGTTTTTTTTGCACCACACTTTGTATCTTCACACTTTTTCTGCTGATCTTCCATTCTCATCCCTGCCCTACATGCTGGTCCTGTAGGGCAGAACATCTCACATTCCCCCTCCAGGGAGAGAGGAGAAGGATCAGATGACATCAACAGTGGTTAGCGTTTAAGCACTTAGAGATGCAGAAAAAAAAGGCAATGCTACAAACTCAACAGTCTGAAATAAAATGCATTTCTCTCTGATTCAGCTCCCTCTTATCCTCCTGAGGAGGTAATGGCAACTCAGTGAGGCCAGCCAACCTGCGGTCCTGGGGTCAAATAGTATTTGATACATTTTAAATACTTTACATACTTTACTGGTGCTTGATTAGGCTTGTCTGGGTTAATGGACCAATAGAAATGTCTCAAAAGTATAAACCCCGCCCAAATGGCACTCCAGGCAGGCTAAAGAAAACTTTTTTTTAAATTTGGAAAAGATTTCAAATAGTATTTGAACCCAGGTCTGCCAGCCAGCTCAGCTCTCTTCCCTCCCACTCTGGCTCTGCTGATGGCCTCAGCACTTCAGTCTATCACTGCTGAAATAAATCCTACTTCACCGCAGCACTGGGACTACACTTCAGAGCAGGTTAGAGCAGGCTGGGACTGAGAGGGAGAAGAGGAGAGGGGGAGAGGAGAGAGGAGAGGGCATAAAAAGATAGGGAGAGATGAGGGAGGGGGAGGAGGAGTAGAGGGGTGGGAAAAGGAGGGAAACAGAAGAGCGGTTTAGAGAAGAGGGAAAGGAAAGAGAGAAGAACAGTAAATGAGAGGAAAGCAGATTTGTGGAGGATCTGTAGGAGGTATGTGTCAAGATACTCCAATATGTCCCAGGGCCAACCAGCTCCACATGGGAGAGTGGTACTCCACAGTCAGCTGATCCTCCTGTGTCCTGCCACTCCACAGTCAGCTGATCTTCCTGTGTCCTGCCACTCCACAGTCAGCTGATCCTCCTGTATCCTGCCACTCTACAGTCAGCTGATCCTCCTGTATCCTGCCACTCTACAGTCAGCTGATCCTCCTGTATCCTGCCACTCCACAGTCAGCTGATCCTCCTGTATCCTGCCACTCCACAGTCAGCTGATCCTCCTGTATCCTGCCACTCCACAGTCAGCTGATCCTCCTGTATCCTGCCACTCCACAGTCAGCTGATCCTCCTGTATCCTGCCACTCCACAGTCAGCTGATCCTCCTGTGTCCTGCCACTCCACAGTCAGCTGATCCTCCTGTGTCCTGCCACTCCACAGTCAGCTGATCTTCCTGTGCCCTGCCACTCCACAGTCAGCTGATCTTCCGGTGTCCTGCCACTCCACAGTCAGCTGATCTTCCTGTATCCTGCCACTCCACAGTCAGCTGATCCTCCTGTGTCCTGCCACTCCACAGTCAGCTGATCCTCCTGTGTCCTGCCACTCCACAGTCAGCTGATCCTCCTGTGTCCTGCCACTCCACAGTCAGCTGATCCTCCTGTATCCTGCCACTCCACAGTCAGCTGATCCTCCTGTATCCTGCCACTCCACAGTCAGCTGATCCTCCTGTATCCTGCCACTCTACAGTCAGCTGATCCTCCTGTATCCTGCCACTCTACAGTCAGCTGATCCTCCTGTGTCCTGCCACTCTACAGTCAGCTGATCCTCCTGTGTCCTGCCACTCTACAGTCAGCTGATCTTCCTGTGTCCTGCCACTCCACAGTCAGCTGATCCTCCTGTATCCTGCCACTCCACAGTCAGCTGATCCTCCTGTATCCTGCCACTCTACAGTCAGCTGATCCTCCTGTATCCTGCCACTCCACAGTCAGCTGATCCTCCTGTATCCTGCCACTCTACAGTCAGCTGATCCTCCTGTATCCTGCCACTCTACAGTCAGCTGATCCTCCTGTATCCTGCCACTCCACAGTCAGCTGATCCTCCTGTATCCTGCCACTCTACAGTCAGCTGATCCTCCTGTATCCTGCCACTCTACAGTCAGCTGATCCTCCTGTATCCTGCCACTCCACAGTCAGCTGATCCTCCTGTATCCTGCCACTCTACAGTCAGCTGATCCTCCTGTATCCTGCCACTCTACAGTCAGCTGATCCTCCTGTGTCCTGCCACGGCAGCCTGTCAGTATCTGCTAGGCCTATACCTGCTGTCATCTACTCTGCTCTACACTTCAGCAATTCTCCTATTCCCTCCTCTTCCCTCCTCTCCTCTCTACAGTGTCAACCACTCCTCTCACTCAAGGTATTATAGTCTATAAACCATTGAGACCAAATGGAACAGCTGATGTTCCCTAATGGCATATTATCTTCACTTCACTACAGTACTGTATAGTAGCTGCATGGCAGCATACAAAAGCCAAAAGTTTGTTGTTACTAAAATACTGCAGTTATATAAATGGGATAGAGGGCAAACCACCAAAATACAGTGTTATATAAAGTGGTCCAACCCTATCTCTTCTTACTGTAGGTTACTGTATTATATAGTAGTCCAACCCTATCACTGCTTACTGTATTATATAGTAGTCCAACCCTATCACTTCTTACTGTATTATATAGTAGTCCAACCCTATCCCTTCTTACTGTATTACAAAGTTGTCCAACCCTATCTCTTCTTACTGTATTATATAGTAGTCCAACCCTATCTCTTCTTACTGTATTATAAAGTAGTCCAACCCTATCCCTTCTTACTGTATTATAAAGTAGTCCAACCCTATCACTTCTTACTATAGGTTACTGTATTAAAGTAGTCCAACCCTATCACTTCTTACTATAGGTTACTGTATTAAAGTAGTCCAACCCTATCACTTCTTACTATAGGTTACTGTATTAAAGTAGTCCAACCCTATCACTTCTTACTGTAGGTTACTGTATTACAAAGTTGTCCAACCCTATCCCTTCTTACTGTATTATATGGTAGTCCAACCCTATCACTTCTTACTATAGGTTACTGTATTAAAGTAGTCCAACCCTATCACTTCTTACTGTAGATTACTGTATTATATAGTAGTCCAACCCTATCCCTTCTTACTGTATTATAAACTAGTCCAACCCTATCCCTTCTTAATGTATTATAAACTAGTCCAACCATATCCCTTCTTACTGTATTACAAAGTTGTCCAAACCTATCTCTTCTTACTGTATAATAAAGTAGTCCAACCCTATCTCTTCTTACTGTATTATAAAGTAGTCCAACCCTATCCCTTCTTACTGTATTATAAAGTTGTCCAACCCTATCTCTTCTTACTGTATAATAAAGTAGTCCAACCCTATCTCTTCTTACTGTATTATAAAGTTGTCCAACCCTATCTCTTCTTACTGTATTATATAGTAGTCTAACCCTATCCCTTCTTACTGTATTACAAAGTTGTCCAACCCTATCTCTTCTTACTGTATAATAAAGTAGTCCAACCCTATCTCTTCTTACTGTATTATAAAGTAGTCCAACCCTATCTCTTCTTACTGTATTATAAACTAGTCCAACCCTATGTCTTCCTACTGTATTATAAACTAGTCCAACCCTATCCCTTCTTACTGTAGGTGGACTGTATTATAAACTAGTCCAACCCTAACTCTTCTTACTGTATTATAAACTAGTCCAACCCTATCTCTTCCTACTGTATTATAAACTAGTCCAACCCTATCTCTTCCTACTGTATTATAAACTAGTCCAACCCTATCTCTTCCTACTGTATTATAAACTAGTCCAACCCTATCTCTTCCTACTGTATTATAAAGTAGTCCAACCCTATCCCTTCTTACTGTAGGTGGACTGCATTTCTGTTCCGATGCATCCTTCAACCTCATGTACAGTAGTGACTCGTGGATAACAATTGTTATCTGTCTGAGACCTCTGTAATGATGTAGCTCTATTTCTATTCTGGTGTAGTTCTCAAACAAACTCAAAGCAAAGAATCTCAATTGCATACTCTTCAGGTCCTGTCTCCTCGCCTCCCTCTCAAGACCCAGGGGTACCTCCCCCTCTGACCTTCTTCTCCAATGGGTTTTTGAGAAGGAGGTGAGGAGAGAGGACGCGAGGAGTACGCCATTGAGATTCTCCCATAGGTACTGCCCCTAGATAACACTTTAGGGACCATAACTACACCACCTGGCCTGTGGAGTAGTGGTCTATGAGTGGTGCTGCAGATATACAGTATCCGGGTTTCATTCTAGTGTCTTTTTTACCAGACTGTGTGTCGTAATGGTTTGATGCAACATAAAGCTGTGGCTGGTGTATGAGTGGTGTAGAAGTGGTGGTGTTCGTTACTCGGTGATTAAGTCGGCCGGTGTAGATGGTAAACTGGGTGGTTTATGGGTAGTGTACAGTGGCAGTCAGTGCTTTAGGATGAGGGAGGACGATTATTTTTTAATGAGCATGGCCTTATTTCTATTACAGCATATTGGATGACTGTCATTTATATTCCATTCATCCAGCTCAATGTAACATCAATAGGTTTAGGCTACTACATGATACTGTAGTTTTCTCTAAACCCATCATGAGGTTGCTACAACCTAGCCTATGTAATGAAAGTTTACAACGTAGGTGCACACAGGTCGAGAAATGTGAGAAATCAAGGTGACAGACAGTGACACATTCAATACCGCCTTGAACACTGTAGTCTGCATCTAGCTGATCTAGGGCGTAATCATTACTCCAACAGTTGCAAACGAGAGTTTCTATTGGGCAAATGCAGGTATGTTTATCCCCATTTCGTTACGTTTACTTCCTTTTAAGAAATGAATACACCCCTGATCACACACAAACACTATTCACTTTCATAGCAGCCACATACAAACAGATCATTTTACTTTATGGATTATTCCTTCTCTCATCTACGCGCTCTCCTCCTCTCACCTTTTCCCTTCGCTTGTGAACTTCAACACATCAGCTGTCTCTGACCAGTCGAAAAAACCTTTCCAAGCCAAACCTTCATATCATAACCGCTAACCGCTACACACCAAGCCTACATCGTTGTCACCATATTAGAGTCATAGTCAACATAGCTACTAGAATGAACGCATTAATAAACCTGCTACAGTCATGTACAGTCAGCAAGCAGTTTAGCAGTTACACCAGCAGGCCCTGGTGGCAATACATTAATAAAACCAAAAGCTTACTTTGACTAGGAAGAGTTCTAGTGTTGGATAGCCATAGCCAGTTATCTAACATAGCATCCTTCTCTGTTTTAGCCGGGTGTTTGAGTAGGTTAAACTAGCTAGCTACATTCACAAGCAAAGTGAAAGTGAAAAAAATACAATGAATTATACCTCTCTCGCTCTCTCTTGCTTCTCCTTCATTTTTAAATGAATTTGTTAAAAACTGCACAACTATTGTCTTTCTCTCTCTTTGAGTCAACTACTCACCACATTTTATACACTGCAGTGCTAGCTAGCTATAGCTTATACTTTCAGTAATAGATTTATTCTCTTTGATTGTGTGGACAACATGTCAGTTCATGCTGCAAGAGATCTGATAGGTTGGAGGACGTCCTCTTGAAGTTGTCATAATTACTGTGTAAGTCTATGGAAGGGGGTGAGAACCATGAGCCTCTCAGGTTTTGAATTGAAGTCATTGTACTCAGAGGAGGATGGAAGCTAGCTGTCCTCCGGCTACACCATGGTGCTACTCTATAAAGTGCTGTTGAGGCTACTGTAGACCTTCATTGCAAAACAGTGTGTTTTAATAAATGATTTGGTGATCTGAATATATTTAGAATAGCTTTATCTAAAAAAGGATAACTTTTTTAATGTTTCACTATTTTTATTGCATGGGTAGTATACTGGGCAGATAGTGTTACGGCTGGTGTATTGTCATGGAACTTACTGATGAAGTTGGTCTGGCCGGTGTAGATGGTGTACTGCAGTTCGTAGGAGGTGACGCTGAACTCGTCCTCAGACGTCCAGTGAACTGTGATGGTGTCGTGGGAGGCGGTACACAGCTCATCACGTATGGAGGGAGGACTGGGAGCTACAGTGTCAAACAAGGGAAATGTTGGTGTTCTGTGGTTTTATGAAACGGTTTGCCCTTCCCTTTCCCTCTGTCTTTTTGTAAAGTATATTGTGAAAATGAGTTTGTGAAATGACACGTTAAAATAAATGTTGATTTGATTTGTTTATGCAACATTCACAGAAATGTTGATCAATTTGCATGGTCCCTCCTGTCTAAAGGAAGCCTACTAAAGTAAAGTTCTGACCAACTGTTTTATTTCTGTACGTCTCTGGTGGTTGTTTATGTTTCAATAAAACGACTCCAGAGGCTTGCAGGGTGGACATCTGTCACCAGACAGGTTCATTATTTACCAAAAGCGGTGATGTGTTTTAGTTGTTAGTGAAAGCCCCAGGCACCTCTCTCTATCTCCCCCCTCACACCTGTCAGGTAGTCCAGTCCCTCTAGGATCTTCTTCTCTCGGGAGAAGTCCAGGGCAAAGTTATCAAAGGCTTCGTTCAGGTTCACATCTGGAATCAGCACCTGGGATGAGGCTGTGGCCATGGCAACCCTGAGAGGAAGAGAAAGAGAGACAGAGAGAGGCAGAGAGACGGAGACAGAAATATATATATAGAGAGAGACAGATATATAGAGAGACAGAGAGAGAGACAGACAGATATAGAGATACAGAGAGAGACAGAGACAGATATGGAGATAGAGAGAGAGATATAGCGATAGAGAGAGAGACAGAGAGAGAGAGACAGACAGAGACCGAGAGACAGAGAGAGAGAGACAGACAGAGACCGAGAGATAGAGAGAGAGAGACAGAGAGAGAGACAGAGAGACAGAGAGACAGAGACAGAGAGACAGAGAGACAGAGAGACAGAGAGACAGACAGACAGACAGACAGACAGACAGACAGACAGACAGACAGACAGACAGACAGACAGACAGACAGACAGAGAAAGAGACAGAGACAGAGATAGAGAGAGAGATAGAGAGAGAGATAGAGAGAGGGAGAGAGAGAGATCTTGTCAGAATGGAGAACCTCAGCAGGAGAATGATGCAGAAGCAGAGAACCAGAATGATCTCTCTCTGTGCGTGTAGGAGCATGGCCCTGCTGTGTCTAACTCTACAACCCCACATTCTTCATATCCCAGCCTGTCTCCATCAGCCAGGGAACCTCACGCCTAAAACATCCACCGGACCCTGAAACCCCGAATGAGACTTTTGTTCCCAGACTCAGGGAGAGTCCATGAATAACAAGCCTTCAAAACGGTAGAGGCCAGCCGAAATAACACGCCTTCGAAACGGTAGAGGCCAGACGAAATAACACACCTTCAAAACGGTAGAGGCCAGACGAAATAACACACCTTCAAAACGGTAGAGGCCAGCCGAAATACCACGCCTTCGAAACGGTAGAGGCCAGTCGAAATAACACGCCTTCGAAACGGTAGAGGCCAGCCGAAATAACACGCCTTCGAAACGGTAGAGGCCAGCCGAAATAACACACCTTCAAAATGGTAGAGGCCAGCCGAAATAACACGCCTTCGAAACGGTAGAGGCCAGCCGAAATAACACGCCTTCAAAACGGTAGAGGCCAGCCGAAATAACACGCCTTCGAAACGGTAGAGGCCAGCCGAAATAACACACCTTCAAAACGGTAGAGGCCAGCCGAAATAACACACCTTCGAAACGGTAGAGGCCAGACGAAATAACACGCCTTCAAAACGGTAGAGGCCAGCCGAAATAACACGCCTTCGAAACGGTAGAGGCCAGCCGAAATACCAAGCCTTCGAAACGGTAGAGGCCAGCCGAAATACCAAGCCTTCGAAACGGTAGAGGCCAGCCGAAATAACACGCATTCGAAACGGTAGAGGCCAGCCGAAATAACACGCCTTCGAAACGGTAGAGGCCAGCCGAAATAACACACCTTCAAAACGGTAGAGGCCAGCCGAAATAACACGCCTTCGAAACGGTAGAGGCCAGCCGAAATAACACGCCTTCAAAACGGTAGAGGCCAGCCGAAATAACACGCCTTCGAAACGCTAGAGGCCAGCCGAAATAACACACCTTCGAAACGGTAGAGGCCAGCCGAAATAACACGCCTTCGAAACGGTAGAGGCCAGCCGAAATAACACGCCTTCGAAACGGTAGAGGCCAGCCAAAATAACACACCTTCAAAACGGTAGAGGCCAGCCGAAATAACACGCCTTCGAAACGGTAGAGGCCAGCCGAAATAACACGCCTTCTAAACGGTAGAGGCCAGCCGAAATAACACGCCTTCGAAACGGTAGAGGCCAGCCGAAATAACACGCCTTCGAAACGGTAGAGTCCAGCCGAAATAACACGCCTTCGAAACGGTAGAGGCCAGCCGAAATAACACGCCTTCGAAACGGTAGAGGCCAGACGAAATAACACACCTTCGAAACGGTAGAGGCCAGACGAAATAACACACCTTCGAAACGGTAGAGGCCAGCCGAAATAACACGCATTCGAAACGGTAGAGGCCAGCCGAAATAACACGCATTCGAAACGGTAGAGGCCAGCCGAAATAACACGCCTTCGAAACGGTAGAGGCCAGCCGAAATAACACGCCTTCGAAACGGTAGAGGCCAGACGAAATAACACACCTTCGAAACGGTAGAGGCCAGACGAAATAACACGCCTTCGAAACGGTAGAGGCCAGCCGAAATAACACGCCTTCGAAACGGTAGAGGCCAGCCGAAATACCAAGCCTTCGAAACGGTAGAGGCCAGCCGAAATACCAAGCCTTCGAAACGGTAGAGGCCAGCCGAAATAACACGCATTCGAAACGGTAGAGGCCAGCCGAAATAACACACCTTCGAAACGGTAGAGGCCAGCCGAAATAACACGCATTCGAAACGGTAGAGGCCAGACGAAATAACACGCATTCGAAACGGTAGAGGCCAGCCGAAATAACACGCCTTCGAAACGGTAGAGGCCAGCCGAAATAACACACCTTCGAAACGGTAGAGGCCAGCCGAAATAACACGCCTTCGAAACGGTAGAGGCCAGCCGAAATAACACGCATTCGAAACGGTAGAGGCCAGCCGAAATAACACGCCTTCGAAACGGTAGAGGCCAGACGAAATAACACGCATTCGAAACGGTAGAGGCCAGCCGAAATAACACGCCTTCGAAACGGTAGAGGCCAGCCGAAATAACACACCTTCGAAACGGTAGAGGCCAGCCGAAATACCAAGCCTTCGAAACGGTAGAGGCCAGACGAAATAACACGCCTTCGAAACGGTAGAGGCCAGCCGAAATAACACGCCTTCGAAACGGTAGAGGCCAGCCGAAATAACACGCATTCGAAACGGTAGAGGCCAGCCGAAATAACACGCCTTCGAAACGGTAGAGGCCAGCCGAATTAACACGCCTTCGAAACGGTAGAGGCCAGCCGAAATACCAAGCCTTCGAAACGGTAGAGGCCAGACGAAATAACACGCCTTCGAAACGGTAGAGGCCAGCCGAAATAACAAGTTGCAGAATGTGCTCTGATTGCCCTTCCCTCTCTGTTAAAAGCCTTCCAAAAGTCGCATAGCCCATCTCAGATATAAATACAGGTTAGAGGTCTTCACAGGTTCCGAAACGGACTTGGGGCTTTCCTACCCAGACCCAATATGCATAATCTTTTTTAAATAGAGACCTGTTCCAAACGGACCCGAGGGAAGCAGCAGAATTATTATTTTTTTAAGCTACTTTATTAGCCAGAGCTGATAAAGCCTGAGAGGAGAGAGAGACAGCAACCAAGCCAACTCGCACCATAGTAGACTTAATATCTGCCATAGCTAGGTTATTTATCATCAAATATGATTACATAGTACCTGTCTTGACCGCATCAAACCAGGAGAAGCTAGTCAAGCGCTAATTGAGGCTGCAGTGTAGTAAACGCTTCCTCATCCTACAGTTACAAATAATAACAGAACATTAAGTAGCAGCCTACCTGTTTGACTCTTGGTCGTTGTAGCCTATTCTTCTCCTTTAACTTTTAATTCCATCATTTTAATTCCTTCTTTAATTGATTAGATCTCTCCTAACTTTTTGCCCCCAAACACTGTGAGTCTAGGACTGTAGCCTATTGCTGCTTTGAGGACTTCTGATTGGCCAACAGCAACAAGCTACAGGCGTCACGCTCCACTCTGGTGAAAAGCAAGAGCAGCAGCATAAATTAATACAATATCTCTCTCTCTCTACTGCAGCAGTCGTGTTCGGACAAGTCAGTTAAAATGATATAGACCTAAGAGCCATAACAATCAGACCCAGACCCATGGCATTATTTAGCTCAGGTCTCGTGTATTCGGGTACAGGTGGATCCGTGAAGACCTCTAACACAGGATAAGGATGGGCTGGGGTAAGGCAAGGGGGAGGCCTATGGAGTGAGGGATGTCTCATCTCTTTACCACTCGCCTGGCTACTGGGGTGAGGCAGACGGGAAGACTGGCAGGACATGGGGGAGTTACAGGAAGAGAGGTCTCGGGAGGATGTCAGGGGTGAGAGAGAGATGGCAGGGGGAGGGATGTCTGTCTCACCTCTTGGCCACCTTCCTGCTGGCTAGCTATAGGGGTCTGGCAGGGGAAGTAAATTATGATTTCAAGGGGGAAGGATGGGGAGGTTAAGGATGATTTCAAGGGGGAAGAATGGGGAGGTTAAGGATGATTTCAAGGGGGAAGGATGGGGAGGTTAAGGATGATTTCAAGGGGGAAGAATGGGGAGGTTAAGGATGATTTCAAGGGGGAAGTATGGGGAGGTTAAGGATGATTTCAAGGGGGAAGAATTGGGAGGTTAAGGATGATTTCAAGGGGGAAGTATGGGGAGGTTAAGGATGATTTCAAGGGGGAAGAATGGGGAGGTTAAGGATGATTTCAAGGGGGAAGGATGGGGAGGTTAAGGATGATTTCAAGGGGGAAGAATGGGGAGGTTAAGGATGATTTCAAGGGGGAAGTATGGGGAGGTTAAGGATGATTTCAAGGGGGAAGAATTGGGAGGTTAAGGATGATTTCAAGGGGGAAGAATGTGGAGGTTAAGGATGATTTCAAGGGGGAAGTATGGGGAGGTTAAGGATGATTTCAAGGGGGAAGAATGGGGAGGTTAAGGATGATTTCAAGGGGGAAGAATGGGGAGGTTAAGGATGATTTCAAGGGGGAAGTATGGGTAGGTTAAGGATGATTTCAAGGGGGAAGAATGGGGAGGTTAAGGATGATTTCAAGGGGGAAGAATGGGGAGGTTAAGGATGATTTCAAGGGGGAAGGATGTGGAGGTTAAGGATGATTTCAAGGGGGAGGGATAGGGAGGTTAAGGATGATTTCAAGGGGGAGGGATGTGGAGGTTAAGGAGGATTTCAAGGGGGAGGGATGGGGAGGTTAAGGATGATTTCAAGGGGGTTGGGATGGGGAGGTTAAGGATGATTTCAAGGGGGAGGGATGGGGAGGTTAAGGATGACTTCAAGGGGGAGGGATGGGGAGGTTAAGGATGATTTCAAGGGGGAAGGATGTGGAGGTTAAGGATGACTTCAAGGGGGAGGGATGTCTGTCTCACCTCTCGGCCACGTTCCTGGCGGTCTGTAGGAAGCGAGCGTGGTCGTTCTCCTTCAGGCTGTGTTCTGCCTGGGTGATGAGGGCTCCGGAACGT
Organism: Salvelinus namaycush; assembly: GCF_016432855.1. Classification (NCBI taxonomy): domain Eukaryota; kingdom Metazoa; phylum Chordata; class Actinopteri; order Salmoniformes; family Salmonidae; genus Salvelinus; species Salvelinus namaycush. The sequence continues at coordinate 26,997,522 of NC_052323.1, forward strand.
TCCAGACACTGTCTGCAGTTAGCCATCTGCTGGGCCAGCTTTCGCAGCTTCATCACCTGAGACAGGTAACACACACACACACACACACACACACAGACACAGACACAGACACACACACACACACACACACACACACACACACACACACACACACACACACACACACACACACACACACATAACACACACGCAAACGCGCAAGCACACACACACACAATGACAGAGGAGATAGAGGTCAGGAGGGTTTGGATACTGGGCAGAGTATTAGGAGGGCATCTGATAATCTATATCATTCTATTGTGGACACATTGCTGATAATCTATATCATTCTATTGTGGACACATTGCTGATAATCTATATAATTCTATTGTGGACACATTGCTGATAATCTATATCATTCTATTGTGGACACATTGCTGATAATCTATATCATTCTATTGTGGACACATTGCTGATAATCTATATAATTCTATTGTGGACACATTGCTGATAATCTATATAATTCTATTGTGGACACATTGCTGATAATCTATATAATTCTATTGTGGACACATTGCTGATAATCTATATAATTCTATTGTGGACATATTGCTGATAATCTATGTCATTCTATTGTGGACACATTGCACAACAGAAGAGGATATAACACACATCTATTGTTTTCTACTGTATTATCATAATAAGACTTGAGGAATGTTTTCACGTGGTCAGCATGTGTGTTTGTTAAAACAACAGCTGGTCATGTTGTCTCAGTTACGGAGGTGACGTTCAAAACAGAGGGCCAAATATCCTGGATTTCATTGTGTGGTCTGCAAAAACAAAGTCTGTGTCTCTGTCTGTGTCTCTGTCAGTCTGTCAGTCTGCCTCTCTGTCAGTCAGTCTGCCTCTCTGTCAGTCAGTCTGCCTCTCAGTCTGTCAGTCTGCCTCTCAGTCTGTCAGTCTGCCTCTGTCAGTCTGCCTCTGTCAGTCTGCCTCTCTGTCAGTCAGTCAGTCTGTCAGTCTGCCTCTCTGTCAGTCAGTCAGTCTGTCGGTCTGCCTCTCTGTCAGTCAGTCTGCCTCTCTGTCAGTCAGTCTGCCTCTCTGTCAGTCAGTCTGCCTCTCTGTCAGTCAGTCAGTCAGTCAGTCTGTCTCTCAGTCAGTCAGTCAGTCTGTCTCTCAGTCAGTCAGTCAGTCAGTCTCTCAGTCAGTCAGTCTCTCAGTCAGTCTCTCAGTCAGTCAGTCAGTCTCTCAGTCAGTCAGTCAGTCAGTCAGTCAGTCAGCCTCTCAGTCAGTCAGTCTGCCTCTCAGTCAGTCAGTCTGCCTCTCAGTCAGTCAGTCTGCCTCTGTCAGTCAGTCAGTCTGCCTCTCTGTCAGTCAGTCAGTCTGTCGGTCTGCCTCTCTGTCAGTCAGTCTGCCTCTCTGTCAGTCAGTCTGCCTCTCTGTCAGTCAGTCTGCCTCTCTGTCAGTCAGTCTGCCTCTCTGTCAGTCAGTCAGTCAGTCAGTCAGTCTGTCTCTCAGTCAGTCAGTCAGTCAGTCAGTCAGTCAGTCTGTCTCTCAGTCAGTCAGTCAGTCAGTCAGTCAGTCAGTCAGTCAGTCAGTCTCTCAGTCAGTCAGTCTCTCAGTCAGTCTCTCAGTCAGTCAGTCAGTCTCTCAGTCAGTCAGTCAGTCAGTCAGTCTGCCTCTCAGTCAGTCAGTCAGTCAGCCTCTCAGTCAGTCAGTCAGTCAGCCTCTCAGTCAGTCAGTCTGCCTCTCAGTCAGTCAGTCTGCCTCTGTCAGTCAGTCAGTCTGCCTCTGTCAGTCAGTCAGTCTGCCTCTGTCAGTCAGTCAGTCTGCCTCTGTCAGTCAGTCAGTCTGCCTCTGTCAGTCAGTCAGTCTGCCTCTGTCAGTCAGTCAGCCTCTCAGTCAGTCAGTCAGCCTCTCAGTCAGTCAGTCTGCCTCTCAGTCAGTCAGTCTGCCTCTCAGTCAGTCAGTCTGCCTCTCAGTCAGTCAGTCTGCCTCTCAGTCAGTCAGTCAGCCTCTCAGTCAGTCAGTCAGCCTCTCAGTCAGTCAGTCAGCCTCTCAGTCAGTCAGTCAGCCTCTCAGTCAGTCAGTCAGCCTCTCAGTCAGTCTGCCTCTCAGTCAGTCAGTCTGCCTCTCAGTCAGTCAGTCTGCCTCTCAGTCAGTCAGTCTGCCTCTGTCTGTCAGTCAGTCTGCCTCTGTCAGTCAGTCAGCCTCTGTCAGTCAGTCAGCCTCTCAGTCAGCCTCTCAGTCAGCCTCTCTGTCTGTCTGTCTGTCTGTCTGTCTGTCTGTCTGTCTGTCTGTCTGTCTGTCTGTCTGTCTGTCTGTCTGTCTGTCTGTCTGTCTGTCTGTCTGTCTGTCTGTTTCATCATAAGCTACAGTCCCACACCCTGAGAGAGGAAGGCACTATATGGAGAGGGAATAATCACACTATAGACAGCTGTGTTATAATTCCCTCAGGGATGATGACTGGCATAACATCATTCTAACATTCTAAATTCTAATTCTACATTCTACATAATCTATTTATCTTCATTCCATCCCTGGCTCCGATGTGACACATTGAATTAGCTTGATTTAATTCTCTCTCGTCAGAGCAAAATGTTGAGGATTTGAGGAATTTCATTTGCTTCTGTAATACAAAGGCATTCTCAGTTACTGGTATTAAATACAATATGCTTTTTAAATGTCACTGGTTAGTTTACGCAACATAAGATACAAATTCTGACAACGTATGAGGACAGAAAACATTCCATGTTAAACTAAACATCTAAGAATTGAACCTGTTTTGATTCATTACTAGTACCACTGGAAGGGTTTACAGCATACAATGATGACTGTGTTTTACAACCAACATGAAGGATTTACATTATATAATGATGATGGTGGTTTAGAGAGAGAGAAAGAAAGAGAGAGAGAGAAAGAGACAGAGAGAGACAGACAGAAAAAGAGAGTGAGAGAGAGAGAGAGAGAGGAAGAGAGAGGGAGGGAGAAAGAGAGAGACAGAAAGAAAGAGAGAAAAAGTGAGAGATGGAGAGAAAGAAAGAGAGAGAGACAGAGAGCGAGAGAGATAGAGAGAGGGAGAGAAAGAAAGTGAGAGAGAGAGGGAGAGAAAGAAAGTGAGAGAGAGAGAGAGAGAGATCGAGAGAGAGAAAGAGAGAGAGAAAGAGTTAGGAAGAGAGAGAGAGAGAAAAAAAGTGAGAGAGGGAGAGAAAGAATGAGAGAGAGACAGAGAGCGAGAGAGACAGAGAGCGAGAAAGAGAGAGAAATTCAGAAAGAAAGAAAGAGAGCGAGAGAGAGAGGGAGACAGGGAGAGAGAGAAAGAGAAAGAGACAGAGAGGCAGAGAGGCAGAGAGAGAGAGAGAGAGAGAGAGAGAGAGAGAGAGAGAGAGAGAGAGAGAGAGAGAAAGTTAGGAAGAGAGAGAGAGTGAGAGAAAGCGAGAGAGAAAGATAGAGAGAGCGTGTGTGCCTCGCTGTCTTGTCTTTGTCTCATTTTGAATTGCTGCATTTAGTGTAAATAATTTAATTAATCTAAATCTCAGAACACGAGCTGGGGCAACATTCTAGAGCTGCGTCCCAAATGGCACCCTGTTCCATACACCCTGTTCCATACACCCTGTTCCATTCACCCTGTTTCATACACCCTGTTCCATACACCCTGTTCCATTCACCCTGTTCCATTCACCCTGTTCCATACACCCTGTTCCATACACCCTGTTCCATTCACCCTGTTCCATTCACCCTGTTCCATACACCCTGTTCCATACACCATGTTCCATTCACCCTGTTCCATTTACCCTGTTCCATTCACCCTGTTCCATTCACCCTGTTCCATACACCCTGTTCCATACACCCTGTTTCATACACCCTGTTCCATTCACCCTGTTCCATACACCCTGTTCCATACACCCTGTTTCATACACCCTTTTCCATACACCCTGTTCCATACACCCTGTTCCATACACCCTGTTCCGTAGTTCACTACTTATCCTGGACCCTATGGACCCTCTATAATCCAGATGGTTCAGTCTCCTCTCCATTGTCCATTCCTCTCCTCTCTTTTTTGATCGTTACACTTCTCCATCTTCATCTCCTTTCCTCAACCTGCCCATCTCCTCTCCTCTCCTCTCCTCTCCTCTCCTCTCCTCTCCTCTCCTCTCCTCTCCTCTCCTCTCCTCTCCTCTCCTCTCCTCTCCTCTCCTCTCCTCTCCTCTCCTCTCCTCTCCTCTCCTCTCCCCTCCCCTCCCCTCCCCTCCTCTCCTCTCCTCTCCTCTCCTCTCCTCTCCTCTCCTCTCCTCTCCTCTCCTCTCCTCTCCTCTCCTATCCTCTCTTCTCCCCTCCCCTCCCCTCCTCTCCTCTCCTCTCCTCTCCTCTCCTCTCCACTTCACCCTCCTTTTCTCACCCTTCCCATGTCCTCTGCACCCCTTCTTCTTCCTTCTTCCTGTTGTCCTCTATCTCTCCATTCTCTGTAGATGCGTGCCATAGACCTATCACATGACTGTACGTCTGTCACTATTAAACTCAGAGCTGCGACAAAGGGAAAAGTTATGTTCTCAAGAAATATGCTTCTTCTGCAAACTCAGACGACACCTCGCAATCTTCAGTTTTTCTGATGTCACCCATGGAGTGTCGTGACAGGCTGTGTGACAAGTCCCCCTTCCCTCTCTCACTGTGGCAGTTGCAGTGACACGTTGTGAATGCAGTGTTTTAACTGTCACCTACGACGTCTCCGTGACTCTGACAGGCTGGCACGCACATTAGATCCAGCTTTTAACATGTGTAGTAGGAGAGACTGGAGACACCGCTCACTTCTTCTATCGAAACCTCTTTGAAAATGGTAAACAAACTGCCCGTTTTGAAGACTACTATAGTGAATAGGGTGTAACTTCTGATGCACCCAGTGGAAGAGTATGGTTTGAGACGCAGCCAGTGGAAGAGTATGGTATGAGACGCAGCCAGTGGAAGAGTATGGTAGGAGACGCAGCCAGTGGAAGAGTATGGTAGGAGACGCAGCCAGTGGAAGAGTATGGTTTGAGACGCAGCCAGTGGAAGAGTATGGTTTGAGACGCAGCCAGTGGAAGAGTATGGTAGGAGACGCAGCCAGTGGAAGAGTATGGTTTGAGACGCAGCCAGTGGAAGAGTATGGTTTGAGACGCAGCCAGTGGAAGAGTATGGTAGGAGACGCAGCCAGTGGAAGAGTATGGTTTGAGACGCAGCCAGTGGAAGAGTATGGTAGGAGACACAGCCAGTGGAAGAGTATGGTAGGAGACGCAGCCAGTGGAAGAGTATGTTAGGAGACGCAGCCAGTGGAAGAGTATGGTTTGAGACGCAGCCAGTGGAAGAGTATGGTAGGAGACACAGCCAGTGGAAGAGTATGGTAGGAGACGCAGCCAGTGGAAGAGTATGGTAGGAGACACAGCCAGTGGAAGAGTATGGTAGGAGACGCAGCCAGTGGAAGAGTATGGTAGGAGTCACAGCCAGTGGAAGAGTATGGTAGGAGACACAGCCAGTGGAAGAGTATGGTAGGAGACGCAGCCAGTGGAAGAGTATGGTTTGAGACGCAGCCAGTGGAAGAGTATGGTAGGAGACGCAGCCAGTGGAAGAGTATGGTAGGAGACGCAGCCAGTGGAAGAGTATGGTAGGAGACGCAGCCAGTGGAAGAGTATGGTAGGAGACGCAGCCAGTGGAAGAGTATGGTAGGAGACGCAGCCAGTGGAAGAGTATGGTAGGAGACGCAGCCAGTGGAAGAGTATGGTTTGAGACGCAGCCAGTGGAAGAGTATGGTTTGAGACGCAGCCAGTGGAAGAGTATGGTTTGAGACGCAGCCAGTGGAAGAGTATGGTTTGAGACACAGCCAGTGGAAGAGTATGGTAGGAGACGCAGCCAGGGAGTACCGTCCCTTGGACCATAGGGGTCCAGTATAGTATTAAGGGTTAGTGTGTAGAAGCCTACAGTACCTTGGACCATAGGGGTCCAGTATAGTATTAAGGGTTAGTGTGTAGAAGACTACAGTCCCTTGGACCATAGGGGTCCAGTATAGTATTAAGGGTTAGTGTGTAGAAGACTACAGTCCCTTGGACCATAGGGGTCCAGTATAGTATTAAGGGTTAGTGTGTAGAAGACTACAGTACCTTGGACCATAGGGGTCCAGTATAGTATTAAGGGTTAGTGTGTAGAAGACTACAGTCCCTTGGACCATAGGGGTCCAGTATAGTATTAAGGGTTAGTGTGTAGAAGACTACAGTCCCTTGGACCATAGGGGTCCAGTATAGTATTAAGGGTTAGTGTGTAGAAGACTACAGTCCCTTGGACCATAGGGGTCCAGTATAGTATTAAGGGTTAGTGTGTAGAAGACTACAGTACCTTGGACCATAGGGGTCCAGTATAGTATTAAGGGTTAGTGTGTAGAAGACTACAGTACCTTGGACCATAGGGGTCCAGTATAGTATTAAGGGTTAGTGTGTAGAAGACTACTGTACCTTGGACTCCTTGATCTTGACAGCGATGATCTGTTTCCTCTGGCGTATGATCTCTACAAGCTCATCACACTCCTCCACTAGCTTGGCTTCGTGCATCGCTGTGTTCACCTGGGGACCGAAGCATAGCACACTTTAACACGGTGTCCAAACAAACACTAACACAGGGTTTAAAAAATAACAACAACAGCCACAACACTGTAGCTGAGACCTCGTCAACAGGCTGTGTTCACCTGAGAAAAGGCTTTAATACGCTGGCCAACACAAACACTTACACAGGGTTCAGATCAACAACAACAACACTGTAGCTGAGACCTCGTCAACGGCTGTGTTCACCTGAGGTAGGCTTTAAATCGCTGGCCAACACAAACACTTACAGAGTTTAGATCAACAACAACAACACTGTAGCTGAGACCTCGTCAACGGCTGTGTTCACCTGAGGTAGGCTTTAAATCGCTGGCCAACACAAACACTTACAGAGTTTAGATCAACAACAACAACACTGTAGCTGAGACCTCGTCAACAGGCTGTGTTCACCTGAGGTAGGATTTAATACGCTGGCCAACACAAACACTTACAGAGTTTAGATCAACAACAACAACACTGTAGCTGAGACCTCGTCAACGGCTGTGTTCACCTGAGGTAGGCTTTAATACGCTGGCCAACACAAACACTTACAGAGTTTAGATCAACAACAACAACACTGTAGCTGAGACCTCGTCAACAGGCTGTGTTCACCTGAGAAAAGGCTTTAATACGCTGGCCAACACAAACACTTACACAGGGTTCAGATCAACAACACTGTAGCTGAGACCTCGTCAACAGGCTGTGTTCACCTGAGAAAAGGCTTTAATACGCTGGCCAACACAAACACTTACACAGGGTTCAGATCAACAACACTGTAGCTGAGACCTCGTCAACAGGCTGTGTTCACCTGAGAAAAGGCTTTAATACGCTGGCCAACACAAACACTTACACAGGGTTCAGATCAACAACACTGTAGCTGAGACCTCGTCAACAGGCTGTGTTCACCTGAGAAAAGGCTTTAATACGCTGGCCAACACAAACACTTACACAGGGTTCAGATCAACAACACTGTAGCTGAGACCTCGTCAACAGGCTGTGTTCACCTGAGAAAAGGCTTTAATACGCTGGCCAACACAAACACTTACACAGGGTTCAGATCAACAACACTGTAGCTGAGACCTCGTCAACGGCTGTGTTCACCTGAGAAAAGGCTTTAATACGCTGGCCAACACAAACACTTACACAGAGTTCAGGTCAACACAACACTGTTCAGTGATAGACGAGACTTCACCCAAGCTCCAGGTAGAAAGTTAATTTGTCATCTGCGGTTTTTGGTAACACATGTTCAGGTCTAAACATGATTTCTTTTGACAGAATCGTTATAAATGTATGATTAGAATGTGATATTCTGTGAACTTTTAAAAAGAGGATTTTCTCATTATACAGGGTTGTGACTCTGTATCAAACTGCAGAGTCTAAAACTGTTCACCATGGATACATAACACCCCCGAACACTGATCATCACTCCACAAAGCTCATTATAGCAGTTAGATCCACTTAAATTTGTTAATCACAAACACACACACAAACCCCATTAATTCCATAAGAGGCATCTTATTAACGGAGGTTGGTAATTAACAAGGATGGACGCAATGCTCCAACAAAACTGTGGATCACTGCACAGCAACATGGCAGATTCACCACGCAGATCCACTAGGCAGAATAATCTTCTCTCCCTGTGTCACCAAATCTCATCCTACTGCCTAAACCCCACTGAAACACTGAACCAGGGATACATTATCATCATCTGAACCAGGGATACATTATCATCATCTGAACCAGGGATACATTATCATCATCTGAACCAGGGATATATTATTATCATCTGAACCAGGGATATATCATTATCATCTGAACCAGGGATACACATCATTATCATCTGAACCAGGGATATATTATTATCATCTGAACCAGGGATACATTATCATCATCTGAACCAGGGATACATTATTATCATCTGAACCAGGGATATATCATTATCATCTGAACCAGGGATACACATCATTATCATCTGAACCAGGGATATATTATTATCATCTGAACCAGGGATACATTATTATCATCTGAACCAGGGATACACATCATTATCATCTGAACCAGGGATATATTATTATCATCTGAACCAGGGATACATTATCATCATCTGAACCAGGGATATATCATTATCATCTGAACCAGGGATACATTATTATCATCTGAACCAGGGATATATTATTATCATCTGAACCAGGGATATATTATTATCATCTGAACCAGGGATACATTATTATCATCTGAACCAGGGATACATTATCATCATCTGAACCAGGGATATATCATTATCATCTGAACCAGGGATATATTATTATCATCTGAACCAGGGATACATTATCATCATCTGAACCAGGGATATATTATTATCATCTGAACCAGGGATATATTATTATCATCTGAACCAGGGATACATTATTATTATCTGAACCAGGGATACATCATTATCATCTGAACCAGGGATATATTATTATCATCTGAACCAGGGATACACATCATTATCATCTGAACCAGGGATATATTATTATCATCTGAACCAGGGATACATCATTATCATCTGAACCAGGGATACATTATTATCATCTGAACCAGGGATATATCATTATCATCTGAACCAGGGATACATTATTATCATCTGAACCAGGGATATATTATCATCATCTGAACCAGGGATATATCATTATCATCTGAACCAGGGATATATTATTATCATCTGAACCAGGGATACATTATTATCATCTGAACCAGGGATATATTATTATCATCTGAACCAGGGATACATTATCATCATCTGAACCAGGGATATATTATTATCATCTGAACCAGGGATATATCATTATCATCTGAACCAGGGATATATTATTATCATCTGAACCAGGGATACATTATCATCATCTGAACCAGGGATATATTATTATCATCTGAACCAGGGATATATTATTATCATCTGAACCAGGGATATATCATTATCATCTGAACAAGGGATATATTATTATCATCTGAACCAGGGATATATTATCATCTGAACCAGGGATACATTATCATCATCTGAACCAGGGATATATTATTATCATCTGAACCAGGGATATATTATTATCATCTGAACCAGGGATACATCATTATCATCTGAACCAGGGATATATTATTATCATCTGAACCAGGGATACATTATTATCATCTGAACCAGGGATACATTATTATCATCTGAACCAGGGATACATTATCATCATCTGAACCAGGGATACATTATTATCATCTGAACCAGGGATACATTATTATCATCTGAACCAGGGATACATTATCATCATCTGAACCAGGGATACATTATCATCATCTGAACCAGGGATACATTATTATCATCTGAACCAGGGATATATTATTATCATCTGAACCAGGGATACATCATTATCATCTGAACCAGGGATATATTATTATCATCTGAACCAGGGATACATCATTATCATCTGAACCAGGGATACATTATTATCATCTGAACCAGGGATATATCATTATCATCTGAACCAGGGATACATTATTATCATCTGAACCAGGGATATATTATCATCATCTGAACCAGGGATATATCATTATCATCTGAACCAGGGATATATTATTATCATCTGAACCAGGGATACATTATTATCATCTGAACCAGGGATATATTATTATCATCTGAACCAGGGATACATTATCATCATCTGAACCAGGGATATATTATTATCATCTGAACCAGGGATATATCATTATCATCTGAACCAGGGATATATTATTATCATCTGAACCAGGGATACATTATCATCATCTGAACCAGGGATATATTATTATCATCTGAACCAGGGATATATTATTATCATCTGAACCAGGGATATATCATTATCATCTGAACCAGGGATATATTATTATCATCTGAACCAGGGATATATTATCATCTGAACCAGGGATACATTATCATCATCTGAACCAGGGATATATTATTATCATCTGAACCAGGGATATATTATTATCATCTGAACCAGGGATACATCATTATCATCTGAACCAGGGATATATTATTATCATCTGAACCAGGGATACATTATTATCATCTGAACCAGGGATACATTATTATCATCTGAACCAGGGATACATTATCATCATCTGAACCAGGGATATATTATTATCATCTGAACCAGGGATACATTATCATCATCTGAACCAGGGATATATTATCATCATCTGAACCAGGGATATATCATTATCATCTGAACCAGGGATATATCATTATCATCTGAACCAGGGATATATTATTATCATCTGAACCAGGGATACATTATTATTATCTGAACCAGGGATATATTATTATCATCTGAACCAGGGATACATTATTATCATCTGAACCAGGGATATATTATCATCATCTGAACCAGGGATACATTATTATCATCTGAACCAGGGATATATTATTATCATCTGAACCAGGGATACATTATTATCATCTGAACCAGGGATACATTATTATCATCTGAACCAGGGATACATTATTATCATCTGAACCAGGGATACATTATTATCATCTGAACCAGGGATACATTATCATCATCTGAACCAGGGATATATTATTATCATCTGAACCAGGGATATATCATTATCATCTGAACCAGGGATACATCATTATCATCTGAACCAGGGATACATCATTATCATCTGAACCAGGGATACATCATTATCATCTGAACCAGGGATATATCATTATCATCTGAACCAGGGATATATTATTATCATCTGAACCAGGGATACATCATTATCATCTGAACCAGGGATACACATCATTATCATCTGAACCAGGGATACATATCATTATCATCTGAACCAGGGATACATTATCATCATCTGAACCAGGGATACATCTGTAACGGCTGTTGGAAGGAGAGGAGCAAGGTGCAGCGTGGTACGTGTCCATATTTATTTAATGAACACTGAAATAACAAAATTAACAAAGATAACGACCGAAACAGTTCGGTCGGCAGCATCATGTTTTGGGGGTGCTTTGCTACTGGAGGGACTGGTGCACTTCACAAAATAGGCATCATGAGGCAGAAAAATGATGTGGATATATTGAAGCAACATCTCAAGACATCAGTCAGGAAGTTAAAGCTGGTCACAAATGGGTCTAAATGAACAATGACCCCAATTATACTTCCAAAGTTGTGACAAAATGGCTTAAGGATAACAAAGTCAAGGTATTGGAGTGGCCATCACAAAGCCCTGACCTCAATCCTATAGAAAATGTGTGGGCAGAACTGAAAAAGCATGTGCAAGCAAGGAGGCCTACAAACCTGACTCAGTTACACCAGCTCTGTCAGGAGGAGTGGGCCAAAATTCACCCAACTTATTGTGTGAAGCCTGTGGAAGGCTACCTGCAATGTTTGACCCAAGTTAAACAATTTAAAGGCAATGCTTCCAAATACTAATTGAGTGTATGTTAACCTCTGACCCACTGGGAATGTGACGAAAGAAAAAAAAGCTGAAATAAATAATTCTCTCTACTATTATTCTGACATTTCACATTCTTAAAATAAAGTGGTGATCCTAACTGACCTAAGACAGGGAATGTTTACTCGGATTAAATGTCAGGAATTGTGAAAAACTGTAAATGTATTTGGCTAAGGTGTATGTAAACTTCCGACTTCAACTGTAAGTATTCAGACTCTTTACTCAGTACTTTGTTGTAGCAACTTTGGCAGCGATTACAGCCTCGACTCTTCTTGGGTATGACGCTACATGCTTGGCACACCTGTATCTGGGGAGTTTCTTCCATTCTTCTCTGCAGATCCTCTCAAGCTCTGTCGGGTTGGATGGGGAGCGTTCCTGTCTCAGAGCTCTAGGTACAATTCCTTCCACCTCATGGCTTTTGTTCTGACATCCACTGTCAACTGTGGGACCTTATATAGACAGGTGTGTGCCAATCAATTGAATTTAGTCTCAACCTTCATTGCGGAGGTTGAGTCTAATCCATTGTGGAGGTTGAGACTAATCCATTGCAGAGGTTGAGACTAATCCATTGCGGAGGTTGAGTCTAATCCATTGCGGAGGTTGAGACTAATCCATTGCAGAGGTTGAGTCTAATCCATTGCAGAGGTTGAGTCTAATCCATTGTGGAGGTTGAGACTAATCCATTGCGGAGGTTGAGTCTAATCCATTGTGGAGGTTGAGACTAATCCATTGCGGAGGTTGAGTCTAATCCATTGTGGAGGTTGAGACTAATCCATTGCGGAGGTTGAGTCTAATCCATTGTGGAGGTTGAGACTAATCCATTGCAGAGGTTGAGACTAATCCATTGTGGAGGTTGAGACTAATCCATTGCAGAGGTTGAGACTAATCCATTGCGGAGGTTGAGTCTAATCCATTGCGGAGGTTGAGTCTAATCCATTGCAGAGGTTGAGACTAATCCATTGCGGAGGTTGAGTCTAATCCATTGCGGAGGTTGAGACTAATCCATTGCGGAGGTTGAGTCTAATCCATTGCAGAGGTTGAGACTAATCCATTGCAGAGGTTGAGTCTAATCCATTGCGGAGGTTGAGACTAATCCATTGCAGAGGTTGAGACTAATCCATTGCGGAGGTTGAGACTAATCCATTGCAGAGGTTGAGACTAATCCATTGCAGAGGTTGAGTCTAATCCATTGCAGAGGTTGAGACTAATCCATTGCAGAGGTTGAGACTAATCCATTGCAGAGGTTGAGACTAATCCATTGCAGAGGTTGAGACTAATCCATTGCAGAGGTTGAGACTAATCCATTGCGGAGGTTGAGACTAATCCATTGCAGAGGTTGAGTCTAATCCATTGCAGAGGTTGAGACTAATCCATTGCAGAGGTTGAGTCTAATCCATTGCAGAGGTTGAGACTAATCCATTGCGGAGCCTATAGGCTACCTGGCCTGATTTACACCTAGAAGTAGGCCTATAGGCTACCTGGCCTGATTTACACCTAGAAGTAGGCCTATAGGCTACCTGGCCTGATTTACACCTAGAAGATGGCCTATAGGCTACCTGGCCTGATTTACACCTAGAAGTAGGCCTATAGGCTACCTGGCCTGATTTACACCTAGAAGTAGGCCTATAGGCTACCTGGCCTGATTTACACATAGAAGTAGGCCTATAGGCTACCTGGCCTGATTTACACATAGAAGTAGGCCTATAGGCTACCTGGCCTGATTTACACATAGAAGTAGGCCTATAGGCTACCTGGCCTGATTTACACATAGAAGTAGGCCTATAGGCTACCTGGCCTGATTTACACCTAGAAGTAGGCCTATAGGCTACCTGGCCTGATTTACACCTAGAAGTAGGCCTATAGGCTATCTGGCCAGCTCGCAAATGTAGACATATAAATGTGGCCATTTGGGGATCTGATAGTATTTCTGATTGGCTTAACGCACCACCACTAATGAGCTGTGGAGCTTCTCAAAGTAATGTTTTCTTCACCTCAAACGTCAAGCAAACAAAGTGTGTTTTTACATCCGTTGAGAATGACAATAGTTCCTCAATGTATTTGAAAAATCTTTCCAGTTCTCTCCCTTTCGATAACCACTCAGTGTGAAAGGTAAAAATGTCAGGCTCTGATCCAGTGGAAACGTCATAAAATAGGCCTACTTGATTACTTCTTATCCCTTGCGCAAATAGCCTACAGCTGTGTCTGTCCCAAATTCACTGACAGAATATTTTATACAATGTTGCAAGTTTGCTAGTGAAAGATTCAAGCCTTATCCAAGTTAATACAATGTTTCAAGTTGGTTGCAGACAGGCCATGTTTTAGCCAATGTGATTTATAGGATATTTATTTTTATCGGGATATTTTCTATCTGCAGGCTTCAATGGTTTTATTTGTTTTATTTATAGGCTTTACACAGTTGGTAATGACAATAGAAGTAACTTTTTAGGTTTGTATCATTTTCATTTAGATTTAGATAGAATTTTGATTAACCATGTGAAAATGATTTTGAAAATACGAAGACGTTATTATAAATTTAAATTAAACCGTTCCACGAAAATGTGCATATGAAAACCATAACTGGCACGCAGATCGGGTAGAAATGGTAAGATAAATCGGCGTTCAACATGAGAAAAGTTGCCTATTACAGTCAACTTCAGGAGAGTAATGGCAGAATCTGTGGAAGCCAGCAGGAGCAGGAGGAGGATGGTCCGGTCAGGTTAAGGCTTTTCTCTTCTGGTTATCTGAATCTCTGGCTCCCTCTTGAGTCATTTGTGTCTAATTTCTTCAAACAGTGTGGTTAAAGCATCAGACAAGCTCAATGCATATATCAGAGAAGGCTGCTGAAGGGGAGGACGGCTCATAATAATGTCTGGAACGAAGCAAATGGAATGGCATCAAACACATGGAAACCATGGAAACCATGCTTTTGATGTATTTGATACCATTCCACTGATTCCGCTCCAGCCATTACCACGAGCCCGTTCTCTTGTGGCATATATCGTTGATTTTATTAAACACGTTTTAAATTTTCAACCAATCGATTGGTTGAAAGAACAGACAATCAATATATTTATTTTTTGTCGGGGACCTAATACTATCTGTCTGTCTGTACCTCTGTCTGTCTGTACGTCTGTCTGTCTGTCTGGTGTTCTCTCATCACTCTTATCTCTATCATCATGTTCTCTCATATCTTCTGCAGCAAGGTCTCTCTCTTATATGCCTACACACACATGTACACACACATGTACACACAGTCTCTCTCTCGCACACACACACACACACACACACACACACACACACACACACACACACACACACACACACACACACACACACACACACACACACACACACACACACACACACACACACACACACACCACACACACACACAGAGACAGACAGACAGACAGACAGACAACACCCGCTGGCTGGGGTGTATCATGTTTTATTGATGATCTCAGCTCTCTCATTAAACCACAACAGCAGTAGCAACACGTCTCAGTGAAAACACTGATATCTACTCACACACAGGGAGACAGGGGGGGAACACCTGGTAACCCACTGTGTTGTGTGAAGTGCTGAAAGACTGATATATAAAAGGTGAAAGAGAGTACAAAGGAAACAGCACGCAGCCCCAGATAACAGAATGAGGGTCTGGGTTCTTTTAAAGGCCCACTCTGTGATTATTTAAAGGCGTTCTTGATCATTTAAATCAATGATGTACACCAATTGATTTATAGCAAGAAAACAAGTGGGGGAGCTGCTGTTTTGTTTAGTTGTTTTTTTGTTGAAAATTGCGGACTGGGCCTTTAACGCGAGCAGAACGGAGCGGAGAAGAGCAAAGGATTCATGGTGAGAGGCTGATGTTTGTCACAGAAGTGATTAGTGCTGGTCTCTCCTCCAGCCTGACAGATTAAACAGGATTCAGAATGCAGAGAGTGACTAAGTGCACATCCACAAGTCACTAGAGACCTCCCTGTCCTGTCCTGCACTCCCCAGCAAAAAGACCAATGAGATCTGTTCAAATATGGATGGCTGTGGCATATGTCAACTAAACATCCAGCGTACTGTACACATCACCAAGTCGATTATACTACCAACACAATCTAACCTAAACACACAGACAAAACCAAGATACATTCAAACTATTGTTAAAGAAAAAAAACTCTGGAGAAAAACAATCATCAGCTTATAAATGAGGGTCTCTGTCAAACTATAACTGAAGGCAGATATAACTGAAGGCAGATATAACTGAAGGCAGATATAGCTGAAGGCAGATATAACTGAAGGCAGATATAGCTGAAGGCAGATATAACTGAAGGCAGATATAACTGAAGGCAGATATAGCTGAAGGCAGATATAACTGAAGGCAGATATAGCTGAAGGCAGATATAACTGAAGGCAGATATAACTGAAGGCAGATATAGCTGAAGGCAGATATAACTGAAAGTAGATATAGCTGAAGGCAGATATAGCTGAAGGCAGATATAGCTGAAGGCAGATATAACTGAAGGCAGATATAACTGAAGGCAGATATAACTGAAGGCAGATATAGCTGAAGGCAGATATAACTGAAGGTAGATATAGCTGAAGGCAGATATAACTGAAGGCAGATATAGCTGAAGGCAGATATAACTGAAGGCAGATATAGCTGAAGGCAGATATAGCTGAAGGCAGATATAACTGAAGGCAGATATAACTGAAGGTAGATATAACTGAAGGTAGATATAGCTGAAGGTAGATATAGCTGAAGGTAGATATAGCTGAAGGCAGATATAACTGAAGGTAGATATAGCTGAAGGCAGATATAACTGAAGGCAGATATAGCTGAAGGCAGATATAACTGAAGGCAGATATAGCTGAAGGCAGATATAACTGAAGGCAGATATAACTGAAGGCAGATATAACTGAAGGCAGATATAGCTGAAGGCAGATATAACTGAAGGTAGATATAGCTGAAGGTAGATATAACTGAAGGCAGCTGAAGGTAGATATAACTGAAGGCAGATATAACTGAAGGCAGATATAACTGAAGGCAGCTATAGCTGAAGGCAGATATAGCTGAAGGCAGATATAGCTGAAGGTAGGTATAGCAGAAGGCAGATATAACTGAAGGTAGATATAGCTGAAGGCAGATATAACTGAAGGTAGATATAGCTGAAGGTAGATATACTATAACTGAAGGTAGGTATAGCAGAAGGCAGATATAACTGAAGGTAGATATAACTGAAGGCAGACATAACTGAAGGTAGATATAGCTGAAGGTAGATATAACTGAAGGTAGATATAACTTAAGGCAGATATAACTGAAGGTAGATATAGCTGAAGGCAGATATAACTGAAGGTAGATATAGCTGAAGGCAGATATAACTGAAGGCAGATATAACTGAAGGCAGATATAACTGAAGGCAGATATAACTGAAGGCAGATATAGCTGAAGGCAGATATAACTGAAGGTAGATATAACTGAAGGTAGATATAGATGAAGGTAGATATACTATAACTGAAGGTAGGTATAGCAGAAGGCAGATATAACTGAAGGTAGATATAGCTGAAGGCAGATATAACTGAAGGTAGATATAACTGAAGGCAGATATAACTGAAGGCAGATATAGCTGAAGGCAGATATAGCTGAAGGCAGATATAACTGAAGGCAGATATAACTGAAGGTAGATATAGCTGAAGGTAGATATAACTGAAGGTAGATATAACTGAAGGCAGATATAGCTGAAGGCAGATATAACTGAAGGTAGATATAACTGAAGGTAGATATAGATGAAGGTAGATATACTATAACTGAAGGTAGGTATAGCAGAAGGCAGATATAACTGAAGGTAGATATAGCTGAAGGCAGATATAACTGAAGGTAGATATAACTGAAGGCAGATATAACTGAAGGCAGATATAGCTGAAGGCAGATATAGCTGAAGGCAGATATAACAAGGCAGATATAACTGAAGGTAGATATAACTGAAGGTAGATATAGCTGAAGGCAGATATAGCTGAAGGCAGATATAACTGAAGGTAGATATAACTGAAGGCAGATATAACTGAAGGCAGATATAGCTGAAGGCAGATATAGCTGAAGGCAGATATAACTGAAGGCAGATATAGCTGAAGGCAGATATAACTGAAGGCAGATATAACTGAAGGCAGATATAACTGAAGGTAGATACAACTGAAGGCAGATATAACTGAAGGCAGATATAACAAGGCAGATATAACAAGGCAGATATAACTGAAGGCAGATATAGCTGAAGGCAGATATACATTTACATTTTTACATTTAAGTCATTTAGCAGACGCTCTTATCCAGAGCGACTTACAAATTGGAAAGTTCATACATATTCAACCATATTCATCCTGGTCCCCCCGTGGGGAATGAACCCACAACCCTGGCGTTGCAAGCGCCATGCTCTACCAACTGAGCCACACGGGACCATATACTATAACTGAAGGCAGATATAGCTGAAGGCAGATATAACTGAAGGTAGATATAACTGAAGGCAGATATAACTGAAGGCAGATATAACAAGGCAGATATAACAAGGCAGATATAACTGAAGGCAGATATAGCTGAAGGCAGATATACTATAACTGAAGGCAGATATAGCTGAAGGCAGATATAACTGAAGGCAGATATAACTGAAGGCAGATATAACTGAATGCAGATATACTATAACTGAAGGTAGGTATAGCAGAAGGCAGCTATAACTGAAGGCAGATATAGCTGAAGGCAGATATACTATAACTGAAGGTAGGTATAGCAGAAGGCAGATATAACTGAAGGCAGATATAGCTGAAGGCAGATATAGCTGAAGGCAGATATACTATAACTGAAGGCAGATATAGCTGAAGGCAGATATAACTGAAGGCAGATATAACTGAAGGCAGATATAGCTGAAGGCAGATATAGCTGAAGGCAGATATACTATAACTGAAGGCAGATACAGCTGAAGGCAGATATAACTGAAGGCAGATATAACTGAAGGCAGATATAACAAGGCAGATATAGCTGAAGGCAGCTATACTATAACTGAAGGCAGATATAACTGAAGGCAGATATAACTGAAGGCAGATATAACTGAAGGCAGGTATAGCAGAAGGCAGATATAACTGAAGGCAGGTATAGCAGAAGGCAGATATAACTGAAGGCAGATATAGCAGAAGGCAGATATAGCAGAAGGCAGATATAACTGAAGGCAGATATAACTGAAGGCAGATATAGCAGAAGGCAGATATAACTGAAGGCAGATATACTATAACTGAAGGCAGGTATAGCAGAAGGCAGATATAACTGAAGGCAGATATAGCTGAAGGCAGATATAACTGAAGGCAGATATAACTGAAGGCAGCTGAAGGCAGATATAACTGAAGGCAGATATAACTGAAAGCAGATATAACTGAGGGCAGATATAACTGAAGGCAGATATAACTGAAGGCAGGTATAGCAGAAGGCAGATATAACTGAAGGCAGGTATAGCAGAAGGCAGATATAACTGAAGGCAGATATAGCAGAAGGCAGATATAGCAGAAGGCAGATATAACTGAAGGCAGATATAACTGAAGGCAGATATAGCAGAAGGCAGATATAACTGAAGGCAGATATACTATAACTGAAGGCAGGTATAGCAGAAGGCAGATATAACTGAAGGCAGATATAGCTGAAGGCAGATATAACTGAAGGCAGATATAACTGAAGGCAGCTGAAGGCAGATATAACTGAAGGCAGATATAACTGAAAGCAGATATAACTGAGGGCAGATATAACTGAAGGCAGATATAACTGAAGGCAGATATAACTGAAGGCAGATATAACTGAAAGCAGCATTGCTATGCCACCACCATAGAACCCACCGGCAGATTCACTGTCCTCGTTTTGATCATATCATCTTGGAGAGAGATAACTGTATGCAATGCAGCAACAACAGAAAAATCCAGGTCACACCAGAACTGTATAGCGCCCCATGCAGCCAGTCAGTCCTCTGTTGTTGTGATGCATTATTAGTGAGCTGTGTTTCACCCTCCTTTCTCCCTGCATGAAGTGTTACAGAACAGAGACAAAGCACTCTCCTATCTCCTCCTAGCAGGGAGGCTTCTGGGAAGAAACAGAAACACACACACACACACACACACACACACACACACACACACACACACACACACACACACACACACACACACACACACACACACACACACACACACACACACACACACACACACACACACACACACACACACACACACACACACACACCCTATTTTCATTAGCGTAGTGCATTAGCATTACCCCACAGAAGGTATACTATGGTTCTCTTCAGAATAACCAAGCGTTTCACACAAACATCACACCAGAGAATAGCTAGCAACTAGCATCCATAAGTCAATTAATTTTTTACATTGATAATGAGCTTTTAACAGTTTGTTTTAACACGTTCTCTTCATGGCCAAGTCGGTCGCATAGCTAAATCATTCATTATGAATACAAGAGGAACAGATTGTTGCTAAGCCGTATCTGTATGTAGGCAGAGGAGGAGGACACAAGTTGGGAGACAGTGGAGAAGTGGAGGTTGGGAGACAGGGGAGAAGTGGAGGTTGGGAGACAGGGGAGAAGTGGAGGTTGGGAGACAGGGGAGAAGTGGAGGTTGGGAGACAGGGGAGAAGTGGAGGTTGGGAGACAGGGGAGAAGTGGAGGTTGGGAGACAGGGGAGATGTGGAGGTTGGGAGACAGGGGAGATGTGGAGGTTGGGAGACAGGGGAGAAGTGGAGGTTGGGAGACAGGGGAGATGTGGAGGTTGGGAGACAGGGGAGATGTGGAGGTTGGGAGACAGGGGAGAAGTGGAGGTTGGGAGACAGGGGAGATGTGGAGGTTGGGAGACAGGGGAGATGTGGAGGTTGGGAGACAGGGGAGATGTGGAGGTTGGGAGACAGGGGAGAAGTGGAGGGAAGACAAACACTTTTTATGGACAGTTTTCTCTCTATAATTTAATCTGATGGTCTGAAGGAGCAGGAGGGATTATGTCTGAATTTGCAGACGTGTTGCTGTGCGTTTTGTTGCCAACCTTACTTTGCTAGCTGACAACTTTACGTTTTTTTTTTCTTTTTAATTACCATTTATATTTTTAGTTTTTCCATCACAACTTTTTTCCCTCATTCAACTTTTTCACTCCGGATGCTTTATCTGGACATGGTTCGTCAGCACTTTCAACAGCCGAAGCTAAGTAGTAACATTAACATGATGTCTTCTAATTGCAGTCGCTGTACTCATATTATACAGGAGAACGAACGCCTTACGGCGAGGATAGCTGTGCTGCAAGCCCAGCTTCAGACGCAATCGTTAGGCAAGGGTAATTTCAGTGTAGGAAAGGATGAAACAGCGTCTGTGCCACCAGTAAGTACAGATAGTAACGTTAGTATAAATCCCTCCGCACAGTCCCCGCAGCCGGACAACTTTCTCATGGCTTCTGGAGGGAAATGCTGTAGGAATGCTCAACTGGTGTCGCTCATTCAGCCGACAGAAACTTTCAACCGGTTTTCCCCATTAAGTAGCGAGTCGGAGTCTGAGGCCGAGTCTTCTCTTGTCTCTACTCCTCCCGTTACGGGGTCTGAGACGCCGAAGGCTCCCACCATTAGCTCTGACAAATTGAAAACCCTAGTCATTGGCGACTCCATTACCCGCAGTATTAGACTTAAAACGAATCACCCAGCGATCATACACTGTTTACCAGGGGGCAGGGCTACCGACGTTAAGGCTAATCTGAAGATGGTGCTGGCTAAAGCTAAAACTGGCGAGTGTAGAGAGTATAGAGATATTGTTATCCACGTCGGCACCAACGATGTTAGGATGAAACAGTCAGAGGTCACCAAGCACAACATAGCTTCAGCGTGTAAATCAGCTAGAAAGATGTGTCGGCATCGAGTAATTGTCTCTGGCCCCCTCCCAGTTAGGGGGAGTGACGAGCTCTACAGCAGAGTCTCACAACTCAATCGCTGGTTGAAAACTGTTTTCTGCCCCTCCCAAAAGATAGAATTTGTAGATAATTGGCCCTCTTTCTGGGACTCACCCACAAACAGGACCAAGCCTGACCTGCTCAGGAGTGACGGACTCCATCCTAGCTGGAGGGGTGCTCTCATCTTATCTACCAACATAGACAGGGCTCTAACTCCTCTAGCTCCACAATGAAATAGGGTGCAGGCCAGGCAGCAGGCTGTTAGCCAACCTGCCAGCTTAGTGGAGTCTGCCACTAGCATAGTCAGTGTAGTCAGCTCAGCCATCCCCATTGAGACTGTGTCTGTGCCTCGACCTAGGTTGGGCAAAACTAAACATGGCGGTGTTCGCCTTAGCAATCTCATTAGGATAAAGACCTCCTCCATTCCTGACATTATTGAAAGAGATCGTGATACCTCACATCTCAAAATAGGGTTACTTAATGTTAGATCCCTCACTTCAAAGGCAGTTATAGTCAATGAACTAATCACTGATCATAATCTTGATGTGATTGGCCTGACTGAAACATGGCTTAAGCCTGATGAATTTACTGTGTTAAATGAGGCCTCACCTCCTGGTTACACTAGTGACCATATCCCCCGTGCATCCCGCAAAGACGGAGGTGTTGCTAACATTTACGATAGCAAATTTCAATAAAAAAAAAAAAAAAGACGTTTTCGTCTTTTGAGCTTCTAGTCATGAAATCTATGCAGCCTACTCAATCACTTTTTTATAGCTACTGTTTACAGGCCTCCTGGGCCATATACAGCGTTCCTCTCTGAGTTCCCTGAATTCCTATCGGACCTTGTAGTCA
The DNA here is from genome assembly GCF_016432855.1 of Salvelinus namaycush. NCBI lineage: Eukaryota > Metazoa > Chordata > Actinopteri > Salmoniformes > Salmonidae > Salvelinus > Salvelinus namaycush. The sequence goes on from NC_052323.1 coordinate 27,020,371, forward strand.
TAGCAGATCATATTCTAATTTTTGGTGATTTTAATATTCATATGGAGAAGTCCACAGACCCACTCCAAAAGGCTTTCGGAGCCATCATCGACTCAGTGGGTTTTGTCCAACATGTCTCTGGACCTACTCACTGCCACAGTCATTCTCTGGACCTAGTTTTGTCCCATGGAATAAATGTTGTAGATCTTAATGTTTTTCCTCATAATCCTGGACTATCAGACCACCATTTTATTACGTTTGCAATCGCAACAAATAATCTGCTCAGACCCCAACCAAGGAGCATCAAAAGTCGTGCTATAAATTCTTAGACAACACAAAAATTCCTTGATGCCCTTCCAGACTCCTTCTGCCTACCCAAGGACGTCAGAGGACAAAAATCAGTTAACCACCTAACTGAGGAACTCAATTTAACCTTGCACAATACCCTAGATGCAGTTGCACCCCTAAAAACGAAAAACATTTGTCATAAGAAACTAGCTCCCTGGTATACAGAAAATACCCGAGCTCTGAAGCAAGCTTCCAGAAAATTGGAACGGAAATGGCGCCACACCAAACTGGAAGTCTTCCGACTAGCTTGGAAAGACAGTACCGTGCAGTATCGAAGAGCCCTCACTGCTGCTCGATCATCCTACTTTTCCAACTTAATTGAGGAAAATAAGAACAATCCAAAATTTATTTTTGATACTGTTGCAAAGCTAACTAAAAAGCAGCATTCCCCAAGAGAGGATGGCTTTCACTTCAGCAGTAATAAATTCCCGAACTTCTTTGAGGAAAAGATCATGATCATTAGAAAGCAAATTACGGACACCTCTTTAAATCTGCGTATTCCTCCAGGGCTTAGCTGTACTGGATCTGCACAGCTCTGCCAGGGCCTGGGATGTTGAGTGTTAAGTGTTTTAGTACTATATCTCTTGACACAATGATGAAAATAATCATGGCCTCTAAACCTTCAAGCTGCATACTGGATCCTATTCCAACTAAACTACTTAAACAGCTGCTTCATGTGCTTGGCCCTCCTATGTTGAACATAATAAACGGCTCTCTATCCACCGGATGTGTACCAAACTCACTAAAAGTGGCAGTAATAAAGCCTCTCTTGAAAAAGCCAAACCTTGACCCGGAAAATATAAAAAACTATCGGCCTATATCGAATCTTCCATTCCTCTCAAAAATGTTAGAAAAAGCTGTTGCGCAGCAACTCACTGCCTTCCTGAAGACAAACAATGTATACGAAATGCTTCAGTCTGGTTTTAGACCCCATTATAGCACTGAGACTGCACTTGTGAAGGTGGTAAATGACCTTTTAATGGCGTCAGACCGAGGCTCTGCATCTGTCCTCGTGCTACTAGACCTTAGTGCTGCCTTTGATACCATCGATCACCACATTCTTTTGGAGAGACTGGAAACCCAAATTGGTCTACACGGACAAGTTCTGGCCTGGTTTAGATCTTATCTGTCGGAAAGATATCAGTTTGTCTCTGTGAATGGTTTGTCCTCTGACAAATCAACTGTACATTTCGGTGTTCCTCAAGGTTCCGTTTTAGGACCACTATTGCTTTCACTATATATTTTACCTCTTGGGGATGTTATTCGAAAACATAATGTTAACTTTCACTGCTATGCGGATGACACACAGCTGTACATTTCAATGAAACATGGTGAAGCCCCAAAATTGCCCTCGCTAGAAGCCTGTGTTTCAGACATAAGGAAGTGGATGGCTGAAAACTTTCTACTTTTAAACTCGGACAAAACAGAGATGCTTGTTCTAGGTCCCAAGAAACAAAGAGATCTTCTGTTAAATCTGACAATTAATCTTGATGGTTGTAAAGTCGTCTCAAATAAAACTGTGAAGGACCTCAGCGTTACTCTTGACCCTGATCTCTCTTTTGACGAACATATCAAGACAGTTTCAAGGACAGCTTTTTTCCATCTACGTAACATTGCAAAAATCAGAAATTTTCTGTCCAAAAATGATGCAGAAAAATTAATCCATGCATTTGTTACTTCTAGGTTAGACTACTGCAATGCTCTACTTTCCGGCTACCCGGATAAAGCACTAAATAAACTTCAGTTAGTGCTAAATACGGCTGCTAGAATCCTGATTAGAACCAAGAAATTTGATCATATTACTCCAGTGCTAGCTTCCCTACACTGGCTTCCTGTTAAGGCAAGGGCTGATTTCAAGGTTTTACTGTTAACCTATAAAGCGTTACATGGGCTTGCTCCTACCTATCTTTCCGAGTTGGTCCTGCCATACATACCTACACGTACGCTACGGTCACAAGACGCAGGCCTCCTAATTGTCCCTAGAATTTCTAAGCAAACAGCTGGAGGCAGGGCTTTCTCCTATAGATCTCCATTTTTATGGAACGGTCTGCCTACCCATGTGAGAGACGCAGGCTCGGTCTCAACCTTTAAGTCTTTACTGAAGACTTATCTCTTCAGTAGGTCATATGATTGAGTGTAGTCTGGCCCAGGAGTGTGAAGGTGAACGGAAAGGCTCTGGAGCAACGAACCGCCCTTGCTGTCTCTGCCTGGCCGGTTCCCCTCTCTCCACTGGGATTCTCTGCCTCTAACCCTATTACAGGGGCTGAGTCACTGGCTTACTGGTGCTCTTTCATGCCGTCCCTAGGAGGGGTGCGTCACTTGAGTGGGTTGAGTTACTGACGTGATCTTCCTGTCTGGGTTGGCGCCCCCCCTTGGTTTGTGCTGTGGTGGAGATCTTTGTGGGCTATACTCGGCCTTGTCTCAGGATTGTAAGTTGGTGGTTGAAGATATCCCTCTAGTGGTGCGGGGGCTGTGCTTTGGCAAAGTGGGTGAGGTTATATCCTTCCTGTTTGGCCCTGTCCGGGGGTATCATCGGATGGGGCCACAGTGTCTCCTGACCCCTCCTGTCTCAGCCTCCAGTATTTATGCTGCAGTAGTTTATGTGTCGGGGGGCTAGGGTCAGTTGGTTATATCTGGAGTACTTCTCCTGTCTTATCCAGTGTCCTGTGTGAATTTAAGTATGCTCTCTCTAATTCTCTCCTTCTCTCTTTCTTTCTCTCTCTCGGAGAACCTGAGCCCTAGGACCATACGTCAGCACTACCGGGCATGATGACTCCTTGCTGTCCCCAGTCCACCTGGCCTTGCTGCTGTTCCAGTTTCAACTGTTCTGCCTGCGGTTATGGAACCCCTACCTGTCCCAGACCTGCTGCTTACAACTCTTAATGATCGGCTATGAAAAGCCAACTGACATTTATTCCTGATTATTATTTGACCATGCTTGTCATTTATGAACATTTTGAAAATCTTGGCTCTCTCTAATTCTCTCCTTCTCTCTTTCTTTCTCTCTCTCGGAGGACCTGAGCCCTAGGACCATACGTCAGGACTACCGGGCATGATGACTCCTTGCTGTCCCCAGTCCACCTGGCCTTGCTGCTATTCCAGTTTCAACTGTTCTGCCTGCGGTTATGGAACCCCTACCTGTCCCAGACCTGCTGTTTTCAACTCTTAATGATCGGCTATGAAAAACCAACTGACATTTATTCCTGATTATTATTTGACCATGCTTGTCACTTATGAACATTTTGAACATCTTGGCCATGTTCTGTTATAATCTCCACCCGGCACAGCCAGAAGAGGACTGGCCACCCCTCATAGCCTGGTTCCGCTCTAGGTTTCTTCCTAGGTTTTGGCCTTTCTAGGGAGTTTTTCCTAGCCACCGTGCTTCTACACCTGCATTGCTTGCTGTTTGGGGTTTTAGGCTGGGTTTCTGTACAGCACTTCGAGATATTAGCTGATGTACGAAGGGCTATATAAAATAAACTTGATTTGATTTGATTTGAATGATTCCTGTGGTTCTCCATAACACAGAGATCTATAGCTCTGTATATCTGACCCTGTCACCCTCTGACTAGTGATCTATATCTCTGTATATCTGACCCCTGTCACCCTCTGACTAGTGATCTATATCTCTGTATATCTGACCCTGTCACCCTCTGACTAGTGATCTATATCTCCGTATAGCTGACCCTGTCACCCTCTGACTAGTGATCTATATCTCTGTATATCTGACCCCTGTCACCCTCTGACGAGTGATCTATATCTCTGTATAGCTGACCCTGTCACCCTCTCCTTAAATCGCTAACCCTTCGAATGAAAGACTTCACCGGGAACAGACTGGGAGAGAATATAACTGAAATGAAAGGTTGTTGTTGGGAACAGGCCGGGAGATAAATAACTCCTCAGCAAACAGTTGAGGTTACTTCAGGTGAGGACTGATAACCTGCAGCCACTTGCAGTGCTGTACAAAACTCCAAGACCTTGATCTACTCCAAAGCTGGAGTGCTGAAATAACAATCTTCTTCATAACAAGGTGAGGTGAAGTCTCTCATTGTGACAGTTCTTACTAATAGCTGTTTCTAAGGTAACAGTAACTCCTTTTTTTGAGTTATAATGGCTGTCACCTTTAAAAGGTTATTTTGATTTCATTTATTAGGATCTAGCTGCCAATGGCGACAGCTATTCTTACTGGGGGTCTGACTCATAACGAAAAATACATTACAGACAAAATAGTTTAAAAAAAATGTAAATAAGTTTAAAAACATTACTATGTAGTGTGTGTGTATCTATCAGTTCCACATGCATGTCAATACATACACACAACCAGAAGGTCACTGTGAACAGAGGCGTTGTACCGTGAGGTGTTACCTTCATTTGTGTTTTGAAACCAGGTTTTGCTGTTCACTTGCGCTTTATAAGATGGAAGGGAGTTCCGCGGCACTCATGGCTCTGTGTAATACTGTACATTCTGGATCCGGGGGACTGTACAGAGAAGATCTCATGACTATGAAATAACATTGTCTTATGATAAGCTGCAGCGCAGCGGCCATTTTGTCAGACTCGGGGTCAAGTAGTTGTCCTAGAACTTACTCCTCTTCCAGGTGTGATGACGATAGTCATTTTTGAAAGGTTACTGTATGAAAGCACGGAGAAGATCTCACGACAATGTTTGAATGTCATTTTTTTGGTTTTGAGGTAGAGCATCTGGGTATTGTAAAAGTCAAGGTCCAAAGAAAAGGCATCGTTTCAGTGTGTGGTTCTCAATAGTTCTGAGATTACTGAATGGCACCCCTATTACCTATGGGCCCTGGTCAAAAGTAGTGCACTATATAGGGATTAGGGTGCCATTTGGGTCCCAGCCTCAGACTCAGGAGGTAAATATTGGACAGCATCACTACTCTAGAAGCCTGAGATAGTAAATATTGGACAGCATCACTACTCTAGAAGACTAAGATGGTAAATATTGGACAGCATCACTACTCTAGAAGACTAAGATGGTAAATATTGGACAGCATCACTACTCTAGAAGACTATGATGGTAAATATTGGACAGCATCACTACTCTAGCAGCCTGAGATGGTAAATATTGGACAGCATCACTACTCTAGCAGCCTGAGATGGTAAATATTGGACAGCATCACTACTCTAGAAGACTAAGATGGTAAATATTGACAGCATCACTACTCTAGAAGACTACGTTGGTAAATATTGGACAGCATCACTACTCTAGCAGCCTGAGATGGTAAATATTGGACAGCATCACTACTCTAGAAGCCTGAGATAGTAAATATTGGACAGCATCACATCTCTAGAAGACTAAGATGGTAAATATTGGACAGCATCACTACTCTAGAAGACTATGATGGTAAATATTGGACAGCATCACTACTCTAGCAGCCTGAGATGGTAAATATTGGACAGCATCACTACTCTAGAAGACTAAGATGGTAAATATTGACAGCATCACTACTCTAGAAGACTAAGTTGGTAAATATTGGACAGCATCACTACTCTAGCAGCCTGAGATGGTAAATATTGGACAGCATCACTACTCTAGAAGCCTGAGATAGTAAATATTGGACAGCATCACATCTCTAGAAGACTAAGATGGTAAATATTGGACAGCATCACTACTCTAGAAGACTAAGATGGTAAATATTGGACAGCATCACTACTCTAGCAGCCTGAGATGGTAAATATTGGACAGCATCACTACTCTAGCAGCCTGAGATGGTAAATATTGGACACCATCACTACTCTAGAAGACTAAGATGGTAAATATTGGACAGCATCACTACTCTAGCAGCCTGAGATGGTAAATATTGGACAGCATCACTACTCTAGAAGCCTGAGATGGTAAATATTGGACAGCATCACTCCTCTAGAAGCCTGAGATGGTAAATATTGGACAGCATCACTCCTCTAGAAGCCTGAGATGGTAAATATTGGACAGCATCACTACTCTAGAAGCCTGAGATGGTAAATATTGGACAGCATCACTACTCTAGAAGCCTGAGATGGTAAATATTGGACAGCATCACTACTCTAAAAGCCTGAGATGGTAAATATTGGACAGCATCACTACTCTAGCAGCCTGAGATGGTAAATATTGGACAGCATCACTACTCTAGAAGCCTGAGATGGTAAATATTGGACAGCATCACTACTCTAGCAGCCTGAGATGGTAAATATTGGACAGCATCACTACTCTAGCAGCCTGAGATGGTAAATATTGGACAGCATCACTACTCTAGAAGCCTGAGATGGTAAATATTGGACAGCATCACTACTCTAAAAGCCTGAGATGGTAAATATTGGACAGCATCACTCCTCTAGAAGCCTGAGATGGTAAATATTGGACAGCATCACTACTCTAAAAGCCTGAGATGGTAAATATTGGACAGCATCACTACTCTAGCAGCCTGAGATGGTAAATATTGGACAGCATCACTCCCCTAGAAGCCTGAGATGGTAAATATTGGACAGCATCACTACTCTAGAAGACTAAGATGGTAAATATTGGACAGCATCACTACTCTAGCAGCCTGAGATGGTAAATATTGGACAGCATCACTACTCTAGAAGCCTGAGATGGTAAATATTGGACAGCATCACTCCTCTAGAAGCCTGAGATGGTAAATATTGGACAGCATCACTCCTCTAGAAGCCTGAGATGGTAAATATTGGACAGCATCACTACTCTAGAAGCCTGAGATGGTAAATATTGGACAGCATCACTACTCTAGAAGCCTGAGATGGTAAATACTGGACAGCATCACTACTCTAAAAGCCTGAGATGGTAAATATTGGACAGCATCACTACTCCAGCAGCCTGAGATGGTAAATATTGGACAGCATCACTACTCTAGAAGCCTGAGATGGTAAATATTGGACAGCATCACTACTCTAGAAGCCTGAGATGGTAAATATTGGACAGCATCACCACTCTAGCAGCCTGAGATGGTAAATATTGGACAGCATCACTACTCTAGAAGCCTGAGATGGTAAATATTGGACAGCATCACTACTCTAGAAGCCTGAGATGGTAAATATTGGACAGCATCACTACTCTAGAAGCCTGAAATGGTAAATATTGGACAGCATCACTACTCTAGAAGCCTGAGATGGTAAATATTGGACAGCATCACTACTCTAGAAGCCTGAGATGGTAAATAGTGGACAGCATCACTACTCTAAAAGCCTGAGATGGTAAATATTGGACAGCATCACTACTATAGCAGCCTGAGATGGTAAATATTGGACAGCATCACTACTCTAGAAGCCTGAGATGGTAAATATTGGACAGCATCACTACTCTAGAAGCCTGAGATGGTAAATATTGGACAGCATCACTCCTCTAGAAGCCTGAGATGGTAAATATTGGACAGCATCACTACTCTAGCAGCCTGAGATGGTAAATATTGGACAGCATCACTACTCTAGAAGCCTGAAATGGTAAATATTGGACAGCATCACTACTCTAGAAGCCTGAGATGGTAAATATTGGACAGCATCACTACTCTAGAAGCCTGAGATGGTAAATATTGGACAGCATCACTACTCTAGAAGCCTGAGATTGTAAATATTGGACAGCATCACTCCTCTAGAAGCCTGAGATGGTAAATATTGGACAGCATCACTACCCTAGAAGCCTGAAATGGTAAATATTGGACAGCATCACTACTCTAGAAGCCTGAGATGGTAAATATTGGACAGCATCACTACTCTAGAAGCCTGAGATGGTAAATATTGGACAGCATCACTCCTCTAGAAGCCTGAGATGGTAAATATTGGACAGCATCACTACTCTAGCAGCCTGAGATGGTAAATATTGGACAGCATCACTACTCTAGAAGCCTGAGATTGTAAATATTGGACAGCATCACTACTCTAGAAGCCTGAGATGGTAAATATTGGACAGCATCACTACTCTAGAAGCCTGAGATGGTAAATATTGGACAGCATCACTACTCTAGAAGCCTGAGATGGTAAATATTGGACAGCATCACTCCTCTAGAAGCCTGAGATAGTAAATATTGGACAGCATCACTACTCTAGAAGCCTGAGATGGTAAATATTGGACAGCATCACTCCTCTAGAAGCCTGAGATGGTAAATATTGGACAGCATCACTCCTCTAGAAGCCGGAGATGGTAAATATTGGACAGCATCACTCCTCTAGAAGCCTGAAATGGTAAATATTGGACAGCATCACTACTCTAGAAGCCTGAGATGGTAAATATTGGACAGCATCACTACTCTAGCAGCCTGAGATGGTAAATATTGGACAGCATCACTACTCTAGAAGCCGGAGATGGTAAATATTGGACAGCATCACTCCTCTAGAAGCCTGAGATGGTAAATATTGGACAGCATCACTCCTCTAGAAGCCTGAAATGTCATTAACAAACCAATATCCCTCGATTGATTATACAGCTCAGTTCCCTCAGCTCTGGGGACGGACGGACTGACAGACGTGCACAGACAGACATACACTTCCACCCTGAACCATGGCTGGCTCTATCCTTGATGCTTAGCCTGACACTGTCCCTCCTCATTGGTTGAAGCTGTGCAGAGATAGAGATTTGTAAATTGAGTTTCTGTCCAATGTTAAAATGGAGGGTTGTTCTCTCATGGACACCATTTTACTTAGTCATCAGTATTTACTCGCTCCTGTCTCTCTGACTCTGACTGTTGATTACAGATTTACCACCACAGTACACACTTAACAGAGACATCAGCAGATACACCAAAGTTCAATACTGTTTCCCAGTTGGAGGATTCCCCACAAGGCATTGCATTCAGATGCCTACCAGCAGTATCTGTGATGTGAAATTTTGCAATTGGGGGAATGTAGGCACTGTAGGAGGGAATAAGCAAGGCGTATTAAATCATGTGATGTCAACCTGATATAACAGTGGAATCTGACTGGAATGAGATCAAGGATTTCATTGTTTTGGTTCCGGAGCCATCTGGAAACCCTGGGAATTTTTGTAGTTGCAGACTCACCTTCACCTGTTGACAGATCTGACTGACTGACTCACCTTCACCTGTTGACAGATCTGACTGACTGACTCACCTTCACCTGTTGACAGATCTGATTGACTGACTCACTTTCACCTGTTCACAGATATGACTGAGACTGTCTCACCTCTACCTGTTGACAGATTTTACTGACTGACTCACCTCTGCCTGTTGACAGATTTTACTGACTGAATCACCTCTGCCTGTTGACAGATTTTACTGACTGAATCACCTCTGCCTGTTGACAGATTTTACTGACTGACTCACCTCTGCCTGTTGACAGATCTGACTGAGATAATCACCTAGGGTTGTGAAGGTCATGCCATTTTGTCAGACAGTTATTGTCATGCAAATGCATGCCGGTTGACCATGACTTAACATAAACACGTTTAGCATCTCCAAGCCTCCACGCATAAAAGCTGCCTTTGGAACATCAACATTTAAAAAAAAGCAATAATACATCTAATTAATATTCACCATCACAATAAATGCATTATTTATTTTAGGCAGGTCTAAAGAAACATTATGATAGGAAGAAAATTAATTTCAGAAGAACAGAATATGAGTTGGTCTACTGTATGTTATCTGGCTGTGCTCTGTGCCATCGGCTGTAGACTTGTTAATTTAGCAGACAATATATGCTTATAATTCCTGTGACATTATTTTATAAAGATATGATTTTATATTAAGAAGAATATAATTAAGCAATAAGGCCCGAGGGGGTGTGGTATTTGGCCACGGCTAAGGGCTGTTCTTAGGCAGGACGCACACCCATCAGACTCTATTTAATCTTTTCTTTGCTAATTATGTACAATTAGTTTAGATTTAAAGTATAATGGACCATTATCAAATAGGCAGGAACAGGGGCAGGGGAAAAATGACATGTCTCCCGTATGCACTCGAATGGAGGCGTGTTCGTTTTTCAATCATGTCGGACAAGCTACCGTAAACATATTAGCTGCTGGGATCCTCCTCTATTCAGTGGCAACCATCAAAAACTCTGCTTTCACACAAGATTTCATATAGAAATGTCTGGGTTTATTTCACTCCAAGCATCAACCACTGTTTCAGGAGCATTCAGATATTACACCCGAACGCTGTATGCCACGGGCTCTCCAACCCTGTTCCTGCAGCTAACTCTGTATGCCATGGGCTCTCCAACCCTGTTCCTGCAGCTAACTCTGTATGCCACGGGCTCTCCAACCCTGTTCCTGCAGCTAACTCTGTATGCCATGGGCTCTCCAACCCTGTTCCTGCAGCTAACTCTGTATGCCATGGGCTCTCCAACCCTGTTCCTGCAGCTAACTCTGTATGCCACGGGCTCGCCAACCCTGTTCCTGCAGCTAACTCTGTATGCCATGGGCTCTCCAACCCTGTTCCTGAAGCTAACTCTGTATGCCATGGGCTCTCCAACCCTGTTCCTGAAGCTAACTCTGTATGCCACGGGCTCTCCAACCCTGTTCCTGCAGCTAACTCTGTATGCCACGGGCTCTCCAACCCTGTTCCTGCAGCTAACTCTGTATGCCACGGGCTCTCCAACCCTGTTCCTGAAGCTAACTCTGTATGCCACGGTCTCTCCAACCCTGTTCCTGCAGCTAACTTCATGTGGGAAACCTAATGAAATCTGTTTCGGGAACATCGATAGTAACATGTTATCACAACTAAACATATCTTATGAAACTGTTGAGAGACCCTCTCTCTGCACGCTCGAGACAGGGCTGAAGGAGAGAGAGAGAGAGGAGGAGATGGAAACGCAAGGTGGTGAGATATTCTGTAGCTAAAAGGTAATGTGTCAGCCTATTATTAATTATGAAAATATAAACAATTCCCTGTTACTAGGCTATTCAAAGTAAAATACAAATTCACTATAATTGCAGGCTAACTCTGTAAGCACACTGCACAATCAGTGAACCAACAGCATGGTCTCGGGCTCTACCTTCTCTCCCTGACTAGAACGTGTAGAGAGTAGTAGAAGGCAACCAGTCCATCCAGTATGCATAATAATACAGTCCACACTCAAAGGCCATTACTAGAATTTGTTTACTTTTGAAATATAGGCTAGACCAATTATGTCCCAAAGACATCTTAAATCTATGTTGGTTCTAATGTTTTTCAGCTGTGCGTAATAGGCAATAGACTATTGTATCGTATAACAACCCAATCATTATTTATTTAATTTTTTAATTGGGGGGGTTTGAGATCACAGATAGGCCTATTCATAAGCTCTTATACGCTCGGGTGTTCTACATGCAACATCTTCAATTAATTAATTATCATCTCAGAAAGCGCTGGCAATATCCTTGTGTTTGGCTTTCAAACAACATCCAAGGACCGTGTTTTCCACTCAGTTTCAACCTGTTGTTGAACTTCTTTCTTCACATTGAAAAGCAGGATACTGTTTTGATGATAAGTGTTTTGATGTGATTTTCGATGGCATTTGCATTGACGTCAGAGTGGTTAGAGGGACAACAGAGCCCTGAGTACCAGACCATTAGCTAGCGAGTTGGGTAATACCAAAGCATGTCCAGAATGCATAAGAGGAGATAACCGTGACTCAACGGTCACATGGAATTTGACTGCGGTCATGACTCATGACTGCTGGTGTAGTGGTAATACGGTCACAACAACAGCCCTAGACTCACCTCAACCTGTTGACAGATCTGGATGAGTTTGGCCATCTGGTTCTCCAGCTCACTGTTTCTCTTCACCAGGTTGGTGAGGTTGTTCTCCAGGGTTTGCTGTTTGGGACAGGCAGAGGAACAGGCCAGTGAGATATAAAAGAAGGGAACCAGGAAGAAATACCCAAATGCACCTTTAATTTGGCTTTGCTCGAAAGGGGGAAAACAGACTAACAGGAACGTTGGCCATGTGCAGTGTATGACCATCCTATTGTCTCTGACCACTGAACATCGGCCGTCATTTCTCTACATTTCCATCTGAACTACAGATTACAGTTCCTCAATAAACCATCTGAACTACAGATTACAGTTCCCAATAAACCATCTGAACTACAGGTTAGAGTTCCCCAATAAACCATCTGAACTACAGATTACAGTTCCCAATAAACCATCTGAACTACAGATTACAGTTCCCAATAAACCATCTGAACTACAGGTTAGAGTTCCCCAATAAACCATCTGAACTACAGATTACAGTTCCTCAATAAACCATCTGAACTACAGGTTACAGTTCCTCAATAAACCATCTGAACTACAGATTACAGTTCCTCAATAAACCATCTGAACTACAGGTTACAGTTCCCCAATAAACCATCTGAACTACAGGTTACAGTTCCCCAATAAACCATCTGAACTACAGATTACAGTTCCTCAATAAACCATCTGAACTACAGGTTACAGTTCCCAATAAACCATCTGAACTACAGGTTACAGTTCCTCAATAAACCATCTGAACTACAGGTTACAGTTCCTCAATAAACCATCTGAACTACAGGTTACAGTTCCTCAATAAACCATCTGAACTACAGGTTACAGTTCCTCAATAAACCATCTGAACTACAGGTTAGAGTTCCTCAATAAACCATCTGAACTACAGGTTAGAGTTCCCAATAAACCATCTGAACTACAGGTTACAGTTCCCCAATAAACCATCTGAACTACAGGTTACAGTTCCCCAATAAACCATCTGAACTACAGGTTAGAGTTCCCAATAAACCATCTGAACTACAGGTTACAGTTCCCCAATAAACCATCTGAACTACAGGTTACAGTTCCCCAATAAACCATCTGAACTACAGGTTACAGTTCCTCAATAAACCATCTGAACTACAGGTTAGAGTTCCCCAATAAACCATCTGAACTACAGATTACAGTTCCTCAATAAACCATCTGAACTACAGGTTACAGTTCCTCAATAAACCATCTGAAATACAGGTTAGAGTTCCCCAATAAACCATCTGAACTACAGGTTAGGGTTCCCAAATAAAGCATTGTATTTATACTGTAAGATACCAGCAGCCGTCCAAACCAAAGCCAATATTCAGTTCTGAGAGATAACAGATAACACAAGATAACCTTGAACGATAGAGAGAGAGAGCATCAGAATAGTTCTGTAGAAATATTCAGAATACTATCTAGCTACATTTACAACATTCAATAGTGCTGAGTGAGGTTGAGATCCCAGACAGTTAGTGGGTTAGTCAGAGGGTTGAGATCCCACACAGTTAGTGGGTTAGTCAGAGGGTTGAGATCCCAGACAGTTAGTGGGTTAGTCAGAGGGTTGAGATCCCTGACAGTTAGTGGGTTAGTCAGAGGGTTGAGATCCCTGACAGTTAGTGGGTTAGTCAGAGGGGTTAGATCCCAGACAGTTAGTGGGTTAGTCAGAGGGTTGAGATCCCAGACAGTTAGTGAGTTAGTCAGAGGGTTGAGATCCCAGACAGTTAGTGAGTTAGTCAGAGGGTTTTGATCCCAGACAGTTAGTGAGTTAGTCAGAGGGTTGAGATCCCAGACAGTTAGTGAGTTAGTCAGAGGGGTTAGATCCCAGACAGTTAGTGGGTTAGTCAGAGGGTTGAGATCCCAGACAGTTAGTGAGTTAGTCAGAGGGGTTAGATCCCAGACAGTTAGTGGGTTAGTCAGAGGGTTGAGATCCCAGACAGTTAGTGGGTTAGTCAGAGGGGTTAGATCCCAGACAGTTAGTGGGTTAGTCAGAGGGTTGAGATCCCAGACAGTTAGTGAGTTAGTCAGAGGGGTTAGATCCCAGACAGTTAGTGGGTTAGTCAGAGGGTTGAGATCCCAGACAGTTAGTGGGTTAGTCAGAGGGGTTAGATCCCAGACAGTTAGTGGGTTAGTCAGAGGGTTGAGATCCCTGACAGTTAGTGGGTTAGTCAGAGGGTTGAGATCCCAGGCAGTTAGTGGGTTAGTCAGAGGGTTGAGATCCCAGACAGTGGGTTAGTCAGAGGATTGAGATCCCACACAGTTAGTGGGTTAGTCAGAGGGTTGAGATCCCAGACAGTTAGTGGGTTAGTCAGAGGGGTTAGATCCCAGACAGTTAGTGGGTTAGTCAGAGGGTTGAGATCCCAGACAGTTAGTGGGTTAGTCAGAGGGTTGAGATCCCAGACAGTTAGTGGGTTAGTCAGAGGGTTGAGATCCCAGACAGTTAGTGGGTTAGTCAGAGGGGTTAGATCCCAGACAGTTAGTGGGTTAGTCAGAGGGTTGAGATCCCAGGCAGTTAGTGGGTTAGTCAGAGGGTTGAGATCCCAGGCAGTTAGTGGGTTAGTCAGAGGGTTGAGATCCCAGACAGTTAGTGGGTTAGTCAGAGGGGTTAGATCCCAGACAGTTAGTGGGTTAGTCAGAGGGTTGAGATCCCAGACAGTTAGTGGGTTAGTCAGAGGATTGAGATCCCAGACAGTTAGTGGGTTAGTCAGAGGGTTGAGATCCCTGACAGTTAGTGGGTTAGTCAGAGGGTTGAGATCCCAGGCAGTTAGTGGGTTAGTCAGAGGGTTGAGATCCCAGACAGTTAGTGGGTTAGTCAGAGGGGTTAGATCCCAGACAGTTAGTGGGTTAGTCAGAGGGTAAGATCCCAGACAGTTAGTGAGTTAGTCAGAGGGGTTAGATCCCAGACAGTTAGTGGGTTAGTCAGAGGGTTGAGATCCCAGACAGTTAGTGGGTTAGTCAGAAGGTTGAGATCCCATACAGTTAGTGGGTTAATCAGAGGGTTGAGATCCCTGACAGTTAGTGGGTTAGTCAGAGGGGTTAGATCCCAGACAGTTAGTGGGTTAGTCAGAGGGTTGAGATCCCAGACAGTTAGTGGGTTAATCAGAGGGTTGAGTTCCCTGACAGTTAGTGGGTTAGTCAGAGGGGTTAGATCCCAGACAGTTAGTGGGTTAGTCAGAGGGTTGAGATCCCAGACAGTTATGGGGTTAGTCAGAGGGGTTAGATCCCAGACAGTTAGTGGGTTAGTCAGAGGGTTGAGATCCCAGACAGTTAGTGGGTTAATCAGAGGGGTTAGATCCCAGACAGTTAGTGGGTTAGTCAGAGGGTTGAGATCCCTGACAGTTAGTGAGTTAGTCAGAGGGTTGAGATCCCAGACAGTTAGTGGGTTAGTCAGAGGGTTGAGATCCCTGACAGTTAGTGGGTTAGTCAGAGGGTTGAGATCCCAGACAGTTAGTGGGTTAATCAGAGGGTTGAGATCCCTGACAGTTAGTGGGTTAGTCAGAGGGGTTAGATCCCAGACAGTTAGTGGGTTAGTCAGAGGGTTGAGATCCCTGACAGTTAGTGGGTTAATCAGAGGGTTGAGATCCCTGACAGTTAGTGGGTTAGTCAGAGGGGTTAGATCCCAGACAGTTAGTGGGTTAGTCAGAGGGTTGAGATCCCTGACAGTTAGTGGGTTAGTCAGAGGGTTGAGATCCCAGGCAGTTAGTGGGTTAGTCAGAGGGTTGAGATCCCAGACAGTGGGTTAGTCAGAGGATTGAGATCCCACACAGTTAGTGGGTTAGTCAGAGGGTTGAGATCCCAGACAGTTAGTGGGTTAGTCAGAGGGGTTAGATCCCAGACAGTTAGTGGGTTAGTCAGAGGGTTGAGATCCCAGACAGTTAGTGGGTTAGTCAGAGGGTTGAGATCCCAGACAGTTAGTGGGTTAGTCAGAGGGTTGAGATCCCAGACAGTTAGTGGGTTAGTCAGAGGGGTTAGATCCCAGACAGTTAGTGGGTTAGTCAGAGGGTTGAGATCCCAGGCAGTTAGTGGGTTAGTCAGAGGGTTGAGATCCCAGGCAGTTAGTGGGTTAGTCAGAGGGTTGAGATCCCAGACAGTTAGTGGGTTAGTCAGAGGGGTTAGATCCCAGACAGTTAGTGGGTTAGTCAGAGGGTTGAGATCCCAGACAGTTAGTGGGTTAGTCAGAGGATTGAGATCCCAGACAGTTAGTGGGTTAGTCAGAGGGTTGAGATCCCTGACAGTTAGTGGGTTAGTCAGAGGGTTGAGATCCCAGGCAGTTAGTGGGTTAGTCAGAGGGTTGAGATCCCAGACAGTTAGTGGGTTAGTCAGAGGGGTTAGATCCCAGACAGTTAGTGGGTTAGTCAGAGGGTAAGATCCCAGACAGTTAGTGAGTTAGTCAGAGGGGTTAGATCCCAGACAGTTAGTGGGTTAGTCAGAGGGTTGAGATCCCAGACAGTTAGTGGGTTAGTCAGAAGGTTGAGATCCCATACAGTTAGTGGGTTAATCAGAGGGTTGAGATCCCTGACAGTTAGTGGGTTAGTCAGAGGGGTTAGATCCCAGACAGTTAGTGGGTTAGTCAGAGGGTTGAGATCCCAGACAGTTAGTGGGTTAATCAGAGGGTTGAGTTCCCTGACAGTTAGTGGGTTAGTCAGAGGGGTTAGATCCCAGACAGTTAGTGGGTTAGTCAGAGGGTTGAGATCCCAGACAGTTATGGGGTTAGTCAGAGGGGTTAGATCCCAGACAGTTAGTGGGTTAGTCAGAGGGT
>NC_052323.1:27042151-27069639 GCF_016432855.1 Salvelinus namaycush
TGTCTGCTACTCTCTCTACTGACACGTTGGTCTAGCTGGTCTGTCTGCTACTCTCTCTACTGACACGTTAGTCTGTCTGCTACTCTCTCTACTGACACGTTAGTCTGTCTGCTACTCTTTCTACTGACACGTTAGTCTGTCTGCTACCCTCTCTACTGTCACATTAGTCTGTCTGCTACTCTCTCTACTGACACGTTAGTCTGTCTGCTACAGCCTGAGACTGTGAAATGACTGCTTGCTAGAATTCATGGCATGTTGCGTCAGAAGAAGCAGGAAGGAAGACAGGATGAGGATGAGCATTTGGTGTGTGACATCGGTTTGGACAGCAAACATCAGAGGACTGGCAGGGAAGCAGGACAGGACAGCAGGACAGGAAAGGACAGGAGGACAGGACAGGAGGACAGGACAGCAGGACAGGACAGCAGGACAGGACAGGAGGACAGGACAGGACAGGAGAACAGGACAGGAGGACTGGCAGGGAAGCAGGACAGGACAGCAGGACAGGACAGCAGGACAGGACAGGAGGACAGGACAGGAGGACTGGCAGGGAAGCAGGACAGGACAGGACAGCAGGACAGGACAGGAGGACAGGACAGCAGGACAGGACAGGAGGACAGGACAGGAGGACTGGCAGGGAAGCAGGACAGGACAGGACAGCAGGACAGGACAGGAGGACAGGACAGGAGGACTGTCAGGGAAGCAGGACAGGACAGGAGGACTGGCAGGGAAGCAGGACAGGACAGGACAGGAGAGGAGGACAGGAGAGGAGGACAGGAGGACTGGCAGGGAAGCAGGACAGGACAGGAGAGGAGGACAGGAGGACCGGCAGGGAAGCAGGACAGATGGGTCATTCATTAAATAATTTAAACTGTGTCCCAAATGGCCCCCTCTTGCTCTATGGTCCCTGCTCAACAGTAGTACACTATGTAGGGAATAGGGTGGTATTAGGGAATAGTGTGCTAATTAGGGAATAGTGTGGTAATTGGGAATAGGGCGGTATTAGGGAATAGGGCGGTATTAGGGAATAGGGCGGTATTAGGGAATAGGGTGCTAATTAGGGAATAGTGTGGTAATTGGGAATAGGGCGGTATTAGGGAATAGGGCGGTATTAGGGAATAGGGCGGTATTAGGGAATAGTGTGGTAATTGGGAATAGGGCGGTATTAGGGAATAGGGCGGTATTAGGGAATAGGGCGGTATTAGGGAATAGTGTGGTAATTGGGAATAGGGCGGTATTAGGGAATAGGGCGGTATTAGGGAATAGGGCGGTATTAGGGAATAGTGTGGTAATTGGGAATAGGGCGGTATTAGGGAATAGGGCGGTATTAGGGAATAGGGCGGTATTAGGGAATAGTGTGGTAATTGGGAATAGGGCGGTATTAGGGAATAGGGCGGTATTAGGGAATAGGGCGGTATTAGGGAATAGTGTGGTAATTGGGAATAGGGCGGTATTAGGGAATAGGGCGGTATTAGGGAATAGGGCGGTATTAGGGAATAGTGTGGTAATTGGGAATAGGGTGGTATTAGGGAATAGGGTGTTATTAGGGAATAGGGTGGTATTAGGGAATAGGGTGGTATTAGGGAATAGGGTGTTATTAGGGAATAGGGTGGTATTAGGGCGGTATTAGGGAATAGGGCGGTTAGGGAATAGGGCGGTATTAGGGAATATGGCGGTATTAGGGAATAGGGTGGGATTAGGGAGGTATTAGGGAAAAGGGTGGTATTAGACGTTAGTCTAACTGGTCTGTCTGCTACTCTCTCTACTGACACGTTAGTCTAACTGGTCTGTCTGCTACTCTCTCTACTGACACGTTAGTCTGTCTGCTACTCTCTCTACTGACACATTAGTCTGTCTGCTACTCTCTCTACTGACACGTTGGTCTGTCTGCTACTCTCTCTACTGACACGTTGGTCTGTCTGCTACTCTCTCTACTGACACGTTAGTCTAACTGGTCTGTCTGCTACTCTCTCTACTGACACGTTAGTCTGTCTGCTACTCTCTCTACTGTCACGTTGGTCTGTCTGCTACTCTCTCTACTGACACGTTAGTCTAACTGGTCTGTCTGCTACTCTCTCTACTGACACGTTAGTCTGTCTGCTACTCTCTCTACTGACACGTTAGTCTGTCTGCTACTCTCTCTACTGACACATTAGTCTGTCTGCTACTCTCTCTACTGACACGTTAGTCTGTCTGCTACTCTCTCTACTGACACGTTGGTCTGTCTGCTACTCTCTCTACTGACACGTTAGTCTGTCTGCTACTCTCTCTACTGACACGTTAGTCTGTCTGCTACTCTCTCTACTGACACGTTGGTCTGTCTGCTACTCTCTCTACTGACACGTTAGTCTGTCTGCTACTCTCTCTACTGACACGTTAGTCTGTCTGCTACTCTCTCTACTGACACGTTGGTCTGTCTGCTACTCTCTCTACTGACACGTTAGTCTGTCTGCTACTCTCTCTACTGACACGTTAGTCTGTCTGCTACTCTCTCTACTGACACGTTGGTCTGTCTGCTACTCTCTCTACTGACACATTGGTCTGTCTGCTACTCTCTCTACTGACACGTTAGTCTAACTGGTCTGTCTGCTACTCTCTCTACTGACACGTTAGTCTGTCTGCTACTCTCTCTACTGACACGTTGGTCTGTCTGCTACTCTCTCTACTGACACGTTAGTCTGTCTGCTACTCTCTCTACTGACACGTTAGTCTGTCTGCTACTCTCTCTACTGACACGTTGGTCTGTCTGCTACTCTCTCTACTGACACATTAGTCTGTCTGCTACTCTCTCTACTGACACGTTAGTCTGTCTGCTACTCTCTCTACTGACACGTTAGTCTGTCTGCTACTCTCTCTACTGACACGTTAGTCTGTCTGCTACTCTCTCTACTGTCACGTTCGTCTGTCTGCTACTCTCTCTACTGACACGTTAGTCTAATTTCTGCTCAATCCTCCTCCTTTCTCTCTTCTCTTCCTGTGTGACTAAATCTTTCTAGGTGCAGGTGAGTCAGTGAGCCTGAGTCCTGCTGTTCTGTCCGTGGTATTAGGGACGTAGAGTGTGCTCCAAATGGCAGGTAGCATGGTGGTTAAGAGACCATGGTAGAGACGGTGGTAGTTTTAGACCATGGTAGTTAATAGACCATGGTAGTTTATTGACCATGGTAGTTTATAGACCATGGTAGTTTATAGACCATGGTAGGGTCCATGGTAGTTTATAGACCATGGTAGTTTATTGACCATGGTAGTTTATAGACCATGGTAGTTTATAGACCATGGTAGGGTCCATGGTAGTTTATAGACCATGGTAGTTTATAGACCATGGTAGTTTATTGACCATGGTAGTTTATAGACCATGGTAGGGTCCATGGTAGTTTATTGACCATGGTAGTTTATAGACCATGGTAGTTTATAGACCATGGTAGTTTATTGACCATGGTAGTTTATAGACCATGGTAGTTTATAGACCATGGTAGTTTATAGACCATGGTAGTTTATTGACCATGGTAGTAGGAAAGAAAGGTTTCTGGTTCAAATCACTGAGCCGACTTGGTGACAAATCTGTCGTTGTTCCCTTGAGCAAGTTACGTAACCCTAATTGCTACTGTAATTGCTCCTCTAAGTCACTCTCCTGTAAGTCACTCTCCTGTAAGTCACTCTCCTGTAAGTCACTCACCTGTAAGTCATTCCATCCCTTTAGATGTGTGTGTATTGAGTAGTTGTTGTGGAATTGGTAGATTTCTTGTTGCTACACTCGCATTAACATCTTCTAACCATGTGTATGTGACCAATAACATCTTCTAACTATGTGTATGTGACCAATAACATATTCTAACCATGTGTATGTGACCAATAACATCTGCTAACCATGTGTATGTGACCAATAACATCTTCTAACCATGTGTACGTGACCAATAACATCTGTTAACCATGTGTATGTGACCAATAACATCTGCTAACCATGTGTATGTGACCAATAACATCTGTTAACCATGTGTACGTGACCAATAACATCTGTTAACCATGTGTATGTGACCAATAACATCTTCTAACCATGTGTATGTGACCAATAACATCTGCTAACCATGTGTATGTGACCAATAACATCTTCTAACCATGTGTACGTGACCAATAACATCTGTTAACCATGTGTATGTGACCAATAACATCTGCTAACCATGTGTATGTGACCAATAACATCTGTTAACCATGTGTATGTGACCAATAACATCTTCTAGCCATGTGTATGTGACCAATAACATCTTCTAACCATGTGTATGTGACCAATAACATCTTCTAACCATGTGTATGTGACCAATAACATCTGTTAACCATGTGTATGTGACCAATAACATCTGCTAACCATGTGTATGTGACCAATAACATCTTGTAACCATGTGTACGTGACCAATAACATCTTCTAACCATGTGTACGTGACCAATAACATCTGTTAACCATGTGTATGTGACCAATAACATCTGTTAACCATGTGTATGTGACCAATAACATCTGTTAACCATGTGTACGTGACCAATAACATCTTGTAACCATGTGTATGTGACCAATAACATCTTCTAACCATGTGTACGTGACCAATAAAATGATATTTGATTTGGATAAGAGCGTCTGCTAAATGACAAAAATGTAAATGTATATTTTTATATCAAAACAGTGGTCAGTCTGTAATACACTCATTAAAGCAGACACCAGAGAAAGTGAGAGAGAGAGTGAGAGAGAGACAAGAGAAAGGCAGAGAGAGAGAGAGAGAGACCTGGTGCTGCTGTCTCCCACTAAAGAGGGGTTACAGCAGCACCTAGATCGTCTTCACAGGTTCTGTCAGACCTGGGCTCTGACCGTTAACTTCTTGCGACTACAGGGGGTGCTGTTCCGAATTAGCATTTTGTCGTCTCCAAATTAAACTGCCTAGTACTCAATTCTTGCTCGTACAATATGCATATTATTAATTCTATTGGAAAGAAAACACTTTCTAGTTTCATACAAAGTTGGAATGATGTCTGTGGGTGACCCAGAACTCTTTCTACAGCGAAATCCATGACAGACAGTGAAAGGTCTGAGAGCGAAGCTCTGGTTTCAGATCAGTTTTTAAGGTCTCTGTCTATCCTATGGAACGACACGAACTGCACCCGCCTTCCCCTGGATGTCAGTAACCAATGAGAAGTGGAATGGGCCTTCTCCGTAGCTCTCAGAGGTTATAAAAGACCAAGGAGTGAGAGTAGCCCCCCTTTCGACGCTCGCCCTTACGCAGGAAGGGACCTCCGGACGCCATTTTCACAGGCTCGGTTATCAACTTGAAATGTATCCGTCTGTAATTTAATTCGATATAGGACTTAGAAACATCATAAGGTAGTTAATTTAAACCGTTTTATAGGAAATTATATCCGTTTAGTGCGATTTTGAGGAATTTCTTTGTTGTGCACTCTGAAACTTTGGACACGTTTTGGGGTCCCGTTCGATCGTTAGTGGATATTTCGAAGGACAGAGGACATCTATCGACCAAAAGACGTTTATAACATAGAAAGGATACATTGCCCAAGAATATGATGGAAGAACAGCTCATAGTAAGCAATATTTAATATGATAAATTGTTGTTCTGTCGAAATATTTTAAACGCATATTTCGCCATTTTGTTTGGTATCGCGTCACTTGGCGAACCCTGTATTGAAAAGTAAGGATAATTTTACAAATGTAAATCAGCGGTTGCATTAAGAACTAATTTGTCTTTCGATTCCTGTCAACCCTGTATTTTTTAGTCAAGTATATGATTAGCTTTCAATTAAACTAGATCACTCTGATAGATGACGTCAGACATATTGAGGCTTGATTTCCTAGTATTTTTATTGTGTAACCACGGTTTTGTATGGCTAAATATGCACCTTTTCGAACAAACTGTATATGTATGTTGTAAAATGATGTTACAGGAGTGTCATCGGAAGAATTCTGAGAAGGTTAGTGAAAAAATTAATATCTTTTGGCGATGTTGACGTTATAGCGCTCTTTGGCTGGAATCGATGCTCTGGTAACGTTTGCACATGTAGTATGCTAACTTATCGATTTATTGTGTTTTCGCTGAAAAACGCTTAGAAAATCTGAAATATGGTCTGAAATCACAAGAACTGGGTCTTTCCATTGCTATGCTTTGTCTATTTTTATGAAATGTTTTATGATGAGTAAATTGGTCATACACGTTGCTCTATCTAGTAATTCTAGTCGATTTGTGATGGTCGGTGCAATTGTAAACTGTGATTTCTACCTGAAATATGCACTTTTTTCTAACAAAAACTATCCTATACCATGAATATGTTATCAGACTGTCATCTGATGTTTTTTTTTATAGGTTATTGGCTATCAATATCTTAGTTGAGCCGAATTGGTGATAGCACCTGAAGGAGTAAGAAACTGATGGAGTTAGAATAGTGGTGTATTTTGCTAACGTGTTTAGCTAATAGATTTACATATTTTGTCTTCCCTGTAAAACATTTTAAAAATCTGAAATGGTGGCTTTATTCACAAGATCTGTATCTTTCATCTGGTGTCTTGGACTTGTGATTTAATGATATTTAGATGCTACTATCTACTTGTGAAGCTATGCTAGCTATGCTAATCAGTGTGTGGGGGGTGGGGGGTGCTCCCGGATCCGGGATTGATACTCGAGAAAGGTTAACCTAAAAAAACAAATATAGTGATATTCCAAAAAAGGTCTGGAAATCAGGATGACAAATATCAATTCTATTTGGACACAGTTCTATTAGAACACACCAAAAACTACACCTATCTAGGACTAAATATCAGCAACACAGGTAGCTTTCACATGGCTGAGAATGAGCTGAGAGACAAAGCAAGAAGAGCATTCTTACTGGTGCTCTTTCATGCCGTCCCTAGGAGGGGTGCGTCACTTGAGTGGGTTGAGTTACTGACGTGATCTTCCTGTCTGGGTTGGCGCCCCCCCTTGGTTTGTGCTGTGGTGGAGATCTTTGTGGGCTATACTCGGCCTTGTCTCAGGATTGTAAGTTGGTGGTTATGGAACCCCTACCTGTCCCAGACCTGCTGCTTTCAACTCTTAATGATCGGCTATGAAAAGCCAACTGACATTTATTCCTGATTATTATTTGACCATGCTTGTCATTTATGAACATTTTGAAAATCTTGGCTCTCTCTAATTCTCTCCTTCTCTCTTTCTTTCTCTCTCTCGGAGGACCTGAACCCTAGGACCATACGTCAGGACTACCGGGCATGATGACTCCTTGCTGTCCCCAGTCCACCTGGCATTGCTGCTATTCCAGTTTCAACTGTTCTGCCTGCGGTTATGGAACCCCTACCTGTCCCAGACCTGCTGTTTTCAACTCTTAATGATCGGCTATGAAAAGCCAACTGACATTTATTCCTGATTATTATTTGACCATGCTTGTCACTTATGAACATTTTGAACATCTTGGCCATGTTCTGTTATAATCTCCACCCGGCACAGCCAGAAGAGGACTGGCCACCCCTCATAGCCTGGTTCCTCTCTAGGTTTCTTCCTAGGTTTTGGCCTTTCTAGGGAGTTTTTCCTAGCCACCGTGCTTCTACACCTGCATTGCTTGCTGTTTGGGGTTTTAGGCTGGGTTTCTGTACAGCACTTCGAGATATTAGCTGATGTACGAAGGGCTATATAAAATAAACTTGATTTGATTGATTTGATTTCTATTCCATTAAAATCAACATTAAAATCGAAATTCCAATTAGAATCTGGCTCAAAATGTTCCAATCAGTCTATATGTATACTTTGACAATGTAAGTAATAATGAACTTGCCATGTCAATAAAGTCAATTGAATTGAATTGAGAGAGAGAGAGAGAGAGAGAGACAGAGAGAGAGAGACAGAGAGAGAGAGAGAGAGAGAGCGCGAGAGAGAGCGCGAGAGAGAGAGAGAGAAAGAGAGGCAGAAAGAGAGAGAGGCAGAGAGAGAAAGAGAGAGAAAGAATCCACAAAGAATTTGAAAACAAATCCAATTTTGATAAACTCCCATATCTACTGGGAGAAATTCCACAGTGTGCCATCACAGCAGCAAGATTTGTGACCTGTTGCCACAAGAAAAGGGCAACCAGTGAAGAACAAACACCATTGTAAATACAACCCATATTTATGCTTATTTATTTTAACTTGTGTGCTTTAACCATTTGTACATTGTTACAACACTGTATATATATAATATAACATTTGTAATGTCTTTATTGTTTTGAAACTTCTGTATGTGTAATGTTTACTGTTAATTTGTATTGTTTATTTCACTTTTGTATAATATCTACCTCACTTGCTTTGGCAATGTTAACACATGTTTCCCATGCCAATAAAGCCCCTTGAATTGAATTGAATTGAATTGAATTGATAGATATATATAGATAGATAAAGAGAGATAGATAGATAAAGAGATAGATAAAGAGAGATAGATAGATAAAGATAGATATATAGATACCGAGAGATAGATAGATAAAGAGAGATAGATAGATAAAGAGATAGATAGATATAGATAGATAAAGAGATAGATAGATAGAGATATATATATAAAGAGAGATAGATAGATAAAGAGAGATAGATAGATAAAGAGATAGATAGATATAGATAGATAAAGAGATAGATAGATAGAGATATATATATAAAGAGAGATAGATAGATAAAGAGATTGATAGATAGAGATATATAGATAAGGAGAGATAGATAGATAAAGAGATAGATAGATAGAGATAGATAGATAAGGAGAGATAGATAGATAAAGAGATAGATAGAGATAGATAGATAAATAGATAGATAGATAAGGAGAGATATATAGATAAAGAGAGATAGATAGATAAGGAGAGAGATAGATAAAGAGATAGATAGATAGAGATATATAGATAAAGAGAGATAGATAGATAAAGAGAGATAGATAGATAGAGATATATAGATAAAGAGATAGATAGATAAAGATAGAGATAGATACGTAGACAGACAGATAGATAGATATATAGATAGAGGTCACCACTCAGACAGAGAGAGAGAGAGAGAGGGAGGTCATGATCAGATGAGCTCCTGCATTTTTCAGCATGTTGTTAAAAAAAGAAAGATTTAGAGTTAGATATACTTGGATTTTTTTGTCAGGAACATACAGTATACAGGATACTACCCTCTACAACATAACCTTCACTATGTCACCAGGACATATACAGGATACTACCCTCTACAACATAACCTTCACTCCAAATCAAAACCTACAACCTGATTTTGGACGGAATTACAGAATCACCCTGAAGGTTTACAACTACCAAAGATTATTATTCCAACACTATACAGCAAACGCTCTGGAAAACAACAGAAACCTGAAAACACCGTCCAACCTGGAACTGAGTGAGTAATGTTTAGTCTGAAGCTATATTTTATTTCCAAAAGCCAAGAAGAAAAATACATTACATTACTTTATAAGGACTGAATACTAAATTAAGGCTGCCAAGCTTGATACAACATCAACTAGCACTGACGTGTCATCCTCCCGGGTGGCGCAGTGGTCTAGGGCACTGCATCGCAGTGCTAGCTGCGCCACCAGAGTCTCTGGGTTCGCGCCCAGGCTCTGTCGCAGCCGGCCGCAACCGGGAGGTCCGTGGGGCGACGCACAATTGGCATAGCGTCGTCCGGGTTAGGGAGGGTTTGGCCGGTAGGGATATCCTTGTCTCAGTATGTAAAAATGTAATAAAAATGTATGCACTCTACTGTAAGTTGCTCTGGATAAGAGCGTCTGCTAAATGACTAAAATGTAAATGTAAGTGAGAGGTGTCAAAGCCCTTTAGCCCAACAATGGCAGGAGAGTCGAACAGTCTACTCCAACCAAATGGAGAGGCCTTACAAGCTGCCTCCCGCTGTTCAGAGGTAATTAAAATACAGTATACCCTCTGTGTGTAAAGAATGATAAGGCAAGAAAAGATCACAAAATGAAGCTCCTTATGGAAAATCAAGAGACAGTTTTTGCTGACTATTATAAAAATGGGAACATCAGCAACCTCATCTTCCACACAAACCATCCCCTGGCATGGCACAGTGCTATATTAACCAAACCATCCCCTGGCAAGGCACAGTGCTATATTAGCACACTACCCCTCTGTTAACCTCTTCGGGCTAGGGGGCGGTATTTTCACGTCCGGATGAAAAGTGTGCCCAAAGTAAACTGCCTGCTACTCATGCCCAGAAGCTAGGATATGCATATAATACTACCCCTCTGTTAAGAGAGGTGGTGTTAACGAGGGGTGGAAACTGAGAATACTAGACAATGAGGACTCTGAGTCAGCTAATATAAATCTCTATAAGTCTGGAACGGTAATGGTACAGGGCAACCCCAAACAGTTTCAGCTGGACTTTCACCTAATCAAAGAATTAGCCCAGCAGGAGAAGCTCTCCCTTGAGAAAGATACCCCACCCTGAGCGGGTCAGACCAGACCTCTTCATTATATAACCCCACAGATGAGCAACCCAAGCGGAAAGTCAACCTCCCAGCACAGAGTACTTCCCCCTCATTGGAATGAAGGATACATTTACCCAGCTGGAGGTAAGACAGGTGGAGCTGGAACAGCAGGTGATTGCACTCCAGTCAGCACAGACCCAGACAACAGTCCAGCATAACAACACCCCCTTAATCTTGTCAATAGGGGGGCGCTGTTTTCACTTTGGAAAAAATCGTGCCCAAATTAAACGGCCTCGTACTCTGTTCTAGATCATACAATATGCATATTATTATTACTATTTGATAGAAAACACTCTGAAGTTTCTAAAACTGTTTGAATTATATCTGTGAGTAAAACAGAACTCATTTGGCAGCAAACTTCCATACAGGAAGTGAAAATCTGAAAACGAGGCTCTGTTTCAGGGCCTGTTTTTTCAACTGGCTTTTATTTATTGATATGTATGCACTTCATACGCCTTCCACTAGATGTCAACAGGCAGTGGAAGGTGGAATGGTGTGTCTAGCTTGATCTGAGGCCGAACAAGAGCTTTTGGAGTGACAGGGCTGGTATTTTCTTTGTCTTCGACGGCGCGCGAGGGACCTCGACATTGTCTTCTGAAAAGCGTTCGGTATACACGGCGAATATCTCCGGCTCTGATTTTATTTGATACATATGATAATAACATCATAAAGTAGGTTTTTTCAACCGAGTTTTATCAGTTTATTACAACGTTTATTGGGACTTTTGGAGTTTTCCGTTCTTTGCGCCAAGAGAGGATGGGAATGTTAGCAACCTTGGCTAGCATTGTGGCGCGAATTCGACAGAAGAAATGGACATTCTAAAACCAAACAACGATTTATTCTGGAAATAGGACTCCTTGTACAACATTCTGATGGAAGAACAGCAAAAGTAAGACAACATTTATGATGTTATTTCGTATTTCTGTGTAATATGTTGACGCCTATTCTCCGCCGTGTTAGTGAGCGCTGTCTCACAATAACCCAAGCTGTATGTTGTGGTAAAGTTATTTTTAAAAATCTAACACAGCGGTTGCATTAAGAACCAGTGTATCTTTCATTTGCCATACAACAAGTATTTTTATGTAAAGTTTATGATGAGTTCTTTGGTCAGATTAGGTGAGTGTCCAAAATATCTCCGGACATTCTGGGGAAATGTTGCTACGTATTCACAATGTATAACCACGATTTGCAGCTCTAAATATGCACTGTGGTGAGACAACTTCAACAATATAAAAAGCAAGAGCAGGAGAAGAACAGAGCACTAGATGAGAGGATCAGACTGCTGGGGGAGAGGGTGAGGGGGATGGCGTGTGACAGAGAACAACCCACTAGAGAGGTGGACAACCCCACAGAGAAGCCAGCAGAACAGCCCACCTCAGCTACCGACAAAAGTCTTGACACCACAGCAGAACAGTCCACACCAGACCCTGACCATAGCCTCGACATCACAGCAGAACAGACAAATGAAGAATCCCAAGCCCTGGGGATCTCAACCCCTCTGTCAGCCACCCTGATAGCCCTCCTGACAACCCACCCCCACCCACTGAGGACATACGCAAGACACAGATTGTACTCCTTATGGACTCAAATGGGAAACATATACAAGAAAATAAACTTTTCCCCAAACACAATGTGTCTAAACTCTGGTGTCCAAACACCCAGCACGCCCTAGACCTTCTGTCTGAGGACCAACTAGGGTCACCTAGCCACATAATAATACACACAGGCACAAACGGCCTGAGAACACAGCAGGAAAGGGTGGCCACAGCACTGAAGGAAGTGATTGAAAAAGCTTCTTCTACTTTCCCCAACGCACAAGTGGTTATATCCACCCTGCTACCATACAGCGGGTAAACGCAAGTATTTCCCTTGACTGTGCCTCAAAACCAAATGTTTTCCTGGCCCACCACTCCACCCTGGACTTGAACAGCCTCTATGACCAGGTCCACCTATACAAGGCAGTAGTGTCCACCTTCGCCCGGACTCTAAAGGACACCACTCTCAAACGCAGCCCCAACACTTCACACAGGAGAAACAGATCAATAGACACCCCGCCCAGACCAGCGAGACACTCTCCCAGACCTGCGGGACCCCCCCCCCCCTTCACATAGAGGACCCATTCCGAGAGGACCTACATCCAGACCACAACACCACCAGCCACATACACCCCCCCCCCCCAACCAATTACACCCCCCCAAGTCAACCATGCCCACACACAATTTAGGCCCCCTCAGATCAGACCTATGCCCCTCCTGCCCACCCCATGCCCCCCACTCCCGCAAAGAGGGCCTTTTGTCCCTTTAGAGCGATTTCAAGGGCACGAGTCCGACCTATTGAACATAAAGAGAACAGCCTTGTATCTAAGTCACAATCTACAGAGACAGGCACAAACATGGTCAACAAGAAGAGGCTTCATGGTTTAAAGAGACAGACATGGTCGACAGGAAGTGACTTCATGGTTTAAAGAGACAGACATGGTCAACAGGAAGAGGCTTCATGGTTTAAAGAGACAGACATGGTCAACAGGAAGAGACTTCATGGTTTAAAGAGACAGACATGGTCAACAGGAAGAGGCTTCATGGTTTAAAGAGACAGACATGGTCAGGAGGAAGAGACTTCATGGTTTAAAGAGACAGACATGGTCAACAGGAAGAGGCTTCATGGTTTAAAGAGACAGACATGGTCAACAGGAAGAGGCTTCATGGTTTAAAGAGACAGACATGGTCAACAGGAAGTGACTTCATGGTTTAAAGAGACAGACATGGTCAACAGGAAGAGACTTCATGGTTTAAAGAGACAGACATGGTCAACAGGAAGTGACTTCATGGTTTAAAGAGACAGACATGGTCAACAGGAAGAAGCTTCATGGTTTAAAGAGACAGACATGGTCAACAGGAAGAGGCTTCATGGTTTAAAGAGACAGACATGGTCAACAGGAAGTGACTTCATGGTTTAAAGAGACAGACATGGTCAACAGGAAGAGGCTTCATGGTTTAAAGAGACAGACATGGTCAACAGGAAGAAGCTTCATGGTTTAAAGAGACAGACATGGTCAACAGGAAGAGACTTCATGGTTTAAAGAGACAGACATGGTCAACAGGAAGAGACTTCATGGTTTAAAGAGACAGACATGGTCAACAGGAAGAGGCTTCATGGTTTAAAGAGACAGACATGGTCAACAGGAAGAAGCTTCATGGTTTAAAGAGACAGACATGGTCAACAGGAAGAGGCTTCATGGTTTAAAGAGACAGACATGGTCAACAGGAAGAGACTTCATGGTTTAAAGAGACAGACATGGTCAACAGGAAGAGGCTTCATGGTTTAAAGAGACAGACATGGTCAACAGGAAGTGACTTCATGGTTTAAAGAGACAGACATGGTCAACAGGAAGAGGCTTCATGGTTTAAAGAGACAGACATGGTCAACAGGAAGAGGCTTCATGGTTTAAAGAGACAGACATGGTCAACAGGAAGAGGCTTCATGGTTTAAAGAGACAGACATGGTCAACAGGAAGAAGCTTTATGGTTTAAAGAGACAGACATGGTCAGGAGGAAGAGGCTTCATGGTTTAAAGAGACAGACATGGTCAGGAGGAAGAGGCTTCATGGTTTAAAGAGACAGACATGGTCAACAGGAAGTGGCTTCATGGTTTAAAGAGACAGACATGGTCAGGAGGAAGAGGCTTCATGGTTTAAAGAGACAGACATGGTCAACAGGAAGAGGCTTCATGGTTTAAAGAGACAGACATGGTCAACAGGAAGTGACTTCATGGTTTAAGAGACAGACATGGTCAGGAGGAAGAGGCTTCATGGTTTAAAGAGACAGACATGGTCAACAGGAAGAGACTTCATGGTTTAAAGAGACAGACATGGTCAACAGGAAGAGACTTCATGGTTTAAAGAGACATACATGGTCAACAGGAAGAGACTTCATGGTTTAAAGAGACAGACATGGTCAACAGGAAGTGACTTCATGGTTTAAAGAGACAGACATGGTCAACAGGAAGAGACTTCATGGTTTAAAGAGACAGACATGGTCAACAGGAAGTGACTTCATGGTTTAAAGAGACAGACATGGTCAACAGGAAGTGACTTCATGGTTTAAAGAGACAGACATGGTCAACAGGAAGAGACTTCATGGTTTAAAGAGACAGACATGGTCAACAGGAAGAGGCTTCATGGTTTAAAGAGACAGACATGGTCAACAGGAAGAGGCTTCATGGTTTAAAGAGACAGACATGGTCAACAGGAAGAGACTTCATGGTTTAAAGAGACAGACATGGTCAACAGGAAGAGACTTCATGGTTTAAAGAGACAGACATGGTCAACAGGAAGAGGCTTCATGGTTTAAAGAGACAGACATGGTCAGGAGGAAGAGGCTTCATGGTTTAAAGAGACAGACATGGTCAACAGGAAGAGGCTTCATGGTTTAAAGAGACAGACATGGTCAACAGGAAGAGACTTCATGGTTTAAAGAGACAGACATGGTCAACAGGAAGAGACTTCATGGTTTAAAGAGACAGACATGGTCAACAGGAAGAGGCTTCATGGTTTAAAGAGACAGACATGGTCAACAGGAAGAGACTTCATGGTTTAAAGAGACAGACATGGTCAACAGGAAGAGGCTTCATGGTTTAAAGAGACAGACATGGTCAGGAGGAAGAGTCTTCATGGTTTAAAGAGACAGACATGGTCAACAGGAAGAGACTTCATGGTTTAAAGAGACAGACATGGTCAACAGGAAGAGGCTTCATGGTTTAAAGAGACAGACATGGTCAACAGGAAGTGACTTCATGGTTTAAAGAGACAGACATGGTCAACAGGAAGAGGCTTCATGGTTTAAAGAGACAGACATGGTCAACAGGAAGTGACTTCATGGTTTAAAGAGACAGACATGGTCAACAGGAAGAGGCTTCATGGTTTAAAGAGACAGACATGGTCAACAGGAAGAGGCTTCATGGTTTAAAGAGACAGACATGGTCAACAGGAAGAGGCTTCATGGTTTAAAGAGACAGACATGGTCAACAGGAAGAAGCTTTATGGTTTAAAGAGACAGACATGGTCAGGAGGAAGAGGCTTCATGGTTTAAAGAGACAGACATGGTCAGGAGGAAGAGGCTTCATGGTTTAAAGAGACAGACATGGTCAACAGGAAGTGGCTTCATGGTTTAAAGAGACAGACATGGTCAGGAGGAAGAGGCTTCATGGTTTAAAGAGACAGACATGGTCAACAGGAAGAGGCTTCATGGTTTAAAGAGACAGACATGGTCAACAGGAAGTGACTTCATGGTTTAAAGAGACAGACATGGTCAGGAGGAAGAGGCTTCATGGTTTAAAGAGACAGACATGGTCAACAGGAAGAGACTTCATGGTTTAAAGAGACAGACATGGTCAACAGGAAGAGACTTCATGGTTTAAAGAGACATACATGGTCAACAGGAAGAGACTTCATGGTTTAAAGAGACAGACATGGTCAACAGGAAGTGACTTCATGGTTTAAAGAGACAGACATGGTCAACAGGAAGAGACTTCATGGTTTAAAGAGACAGACATGGTCAACAGGAAGTGACTTCATGGTTTAAAGAGACAGACATGGTCAACAGGAAGTGACTTCATGGTTTAAAGAGACAGACATGGTCAACAGGAAGAGACTTCATGGTTTAAAGAGACAGACATGGTCAACAGGAAGAGGCTTCATGGTTTAAAGAGACAGACATGGTCAACAGGAAGAGGCTTCATGGTTTAAAGAGACAGACATGGTCAACAGGAAGAGACTTCATGGTTTAAAGAGACAGACATGGTCAACAGGAAGAGACTTCATGGTTTAAAGAGACAGACATGGTCAACAGGAAGAGGCTTCATGGTTTAAAGAGACAGACATGGTCAGGAGGAAGAGGCTTCATGGTTTAAAGAGACAGACATGGTCAACAGGAAGAGGCTTCATGGTTTAAAGAGACAGACATGGTCAACAGGAAGAGACTTCATGGTTTAAAGAGACAGACATGGTCAACAGGAAGAGACTTCATGGTTTAAAGAGACAGACATGGTCAACAGGAAGAGGCTTCATGGTTTAAAGAGACAGACATGGTCAACAGGAAGAGACTTCATGGTTTAAAGAGACAGACATGGTCAACAGGAAGAGGCTTCATGGTTTAAAGAGACAGACATGGTCAGGAGGAAGAGTCTTCATGGTTTAAAGAGACAGACATGGTCAACAGGAAGAGGCTTCATGGTTTAAAGAGACAGACATGGTCAACAGGAAGAGACTTCATGGTTTAAAGAGACAGACATGGTCAACAGGAAGAGACTTCATGGTTTAAAGAGACAGACATGGTCAACAGGAAGTGACTTCATGGTTTAAAGAGACAGACATGGTCAACAGGAAGAGACTTCATGGTTTAAAGAGACAGACATGGTCAACAGGAAGAGGCTTCATGGTTTAAAGAGACAGACATGGTCAGGAGGAAGAGGCTTCATGGTTTAAAGAGACAGACATGGTCAACAGGAAGTGACTTCATGGTTTAAAGAGACAGACATGGTCAACAGGAAGAGACTTCATGGTTTAAAGAGACAGACATGGTCAACAGGAAGTGACTTCATGGTTTAAAGAGACAGACATGGTCAACAGGAAGTGATTTCATGGTTTAAATAGACAGACATGGTCAACAGGAAGAGACTTCATGGTTTAAAGAGACAGACATGGTCAACAGGA
Source organism: Salvelinus namaycush (assembly GCF_016432855.1). Classification (NCBI taxonomy): domain Eukaryota; kingdom Metazoa; phylum Chordata; class Actinopteri; order Salmoniformes; family Salmonidae; genus Salvelinus; species Salvelinus namaycush. The sequence continues at coordinate 27,059,342 of NC_052323.1, forward strand.
AGAGGCTTCATGGTTTAAAGAGACAGACATGGTCAACAGGAAGAGGCTTCATGGTTTAAAGAGACAGACATGGTCAACAGGAAGAGACTTCATGGTTTAAAGAGACAGACATGGTCAGGAGGAAGAGGCTTCATGGTTTAAAGAGACAGACATGGTCAACAGGAAGTGACTTCATGGTTTAAAGAGACAGACATGGTCAACAGGAAGTGACTTCATGGTTTAAAGAGACAGACATGGTCAACAGGAAGAGACTTCATGGTTTAAAGAGACAGACATGGTCAACAGGAAGAGGCTTCATGGTTTAAAGAGACAGACATGGTCAACAGGAAGAGGCTTCATGGTTTAAAGAGACAGACATGGTCAACAGGAAGAGACTTCATGGTTTAAAGAGACAGACATGGTCAACAGGAAGAGACTTCATGGTTTAAAGAGACAGACATGGTCAACAGGAAGAGGCTTCATGGTTTAAAGAGACAGACATGGTCAGGAGGAAGAGGCTTCATGGTTTAAAGAGACAGACATGGTCAACAGGAAGAGACTTCATGGTTTAAAGAGACAGACATGGTCAACAGGAAGAGGCTTCATGGTTTAAAGAGACAGACATGGTCAACAGGAAGAGGCTTCATGGTTTAAAGAGACAGACATGGTCAACAGGAAGAGACTTCATGGTTTAAAGAGACAGACATGGTCAGGAGGAAGAGGCTTCATGGTTTAAAGAGACAGACATGGTCAACAGGAAGTGACTTCATGGTTTAAAGAGACAGACATGGTCAACAGGAAGTGACTTCATGGTTTAAAGAGACAGACATGGTCAACAGGAAGAGGCTTCATGGTTTAAAGAGACAGACATGGTCCAACAGGAAGAGACTTCATGGTTTAAAAGAGACAGACATGGTCAACAGGAAGATGGCTTCATGGTTTAAAGAGACAGACATGGTCAGGAGGAAGAGGCTTCATGGTTTAAAGAGACAGACATGGTCAACAGGAAGGGCTTCATGGTTTAAGAGACAGACATGGTCAAGGAGGAAGAGGCTTCATGGTTTAAAGAGACAGACATGGTCAACAGGAAGAGGACTTCATGGTTTAAAGAGACAGACATGGTCAAAACAGGAAGAGGCTTCATGGTTTAAAGAGACAGACATGGTCAACAGGAAGGAGGCTTCATGGTTTAAAGAGACAGACATGGTCAACAGGAAGAGACTTCATGGTTTAAAGAGACAGACAATGGTCAACAGGAAGAAGCTTCATGGTTTAAAGAGACAGACATGGTCAGACAGGAAGAGACTTCATGGTTTAAAGAGACAGACAATGGTCAACAGGAAGTGACTTCATGGTTTAAAGAGACAGACTTCAATGGCAACAGAAGTGACTTCATGGTTTAAAGAGACAGACATGGTCAACAGGAAGGGCTTCATGGTTTAAAGAGACAGACATGGTCAGGAGAAGAGACTTCATGGTTTAAAGAGAACAGACATGGTCAACAGAAAGTGACTTCATGGTTTAAGAGACAGACATGGTCAACAGGAAGAAGGCTTCATGGTTTAAAGAGACAGACATGGTCAACAGGAAGACTTCATGGTTTAAGAGACAGACATGGTCAACAGGAGAGAGCTTCATGGTTTAAAGAGACAGACATGGTCAACAGGAAGGACTTCATGGTTTAAAGAGACAGACATGGTCAACAGGAAGGACTTCATGGTTTAAAGAGACAGACATGGTCAAGGAGAGGCTTCATGGTTTAAAGAGACAGACATGGTCAAGGAAGAGACTTCATGGTTTAAAGAGACAGACATGGTCAACAGGAAGAGGCTTCATGTTTAAAGAGACAGACATGGTCAACAGGAGAGCTTCATGGTTTAAAGAGACAGACATGGTCAACAGGAAGAGCTTCATGGTTTAAAGAGACAGACATGGTCACAGGAAGTGACTTCATGGTTTAAAGAGACAGACATGCAACAGGAAGAGGCTTCATGGTTTAAAGAGACAGACATGGTCAAGGAAGAGGCTTCATGGTTTAAAGAGACAGACATGGTCAACAGGAGAGGCTTCATGGTTTAAAGAGACAGACATGGTCAACAGGAAGGACTTCATGGTTTAAAGAGACAGACATGGTCACAGGAAGAGCTTCATGGTTTAAAGAGACAGACATGGTAACAGGAAGAGGCTTCATGGTTTAAAGAACAGACATGGTCAACAGGAAGAGGCTTCATGGTTTAAGAGACAGACATGGTCACAGGAAGTGATCATGGTAAAGAGACAGACATGGTCACAGGAAGAGGCTTCATGGTTTAAAGAGACAGACATGGTCAACAGGAGAGACTTCATGGTTTAAAGAGACAGACATGGTCAACAGAAGAGGCTTCATGGTTAAAGAGACAGACATGGTCAACAGGAAGAGGCTTTATGGTTTAAAGAGACAGACTGGTCAACAGGAAGAAGCTTCATGGTTTAAAGAGACAGACATGGTCAGGAGAGAAGGCTTCATGGTTTAAAGAGACAGACATGGTCAACAGGAAGATGCTTCATGTTTAAAGAGACAGACATGGTCAACAGGAAGAGGCTTCATGGTTTAAAGAGACAGACATGGTCAACAGGAAGAGGCTTCATGGTTTAAGAGACAGACATGGTCAACAGGAAGGACTCATGTTTAAGAGACAGACATGGTCAACAGGAAGAGGCTTCATGGTTTAAAGAGACAGACATGGTCAACAGGAAGAGGACTTCATGGTTTAAAGAGACAGACATGGTCAACAGGAAGAGGACTTCATGGTTTAAAGAGACAGACATGGTCAACAGGAAGAGGCTTCATGGTTTAAAGACAGACATGGTCAAGAGGAAGAGGCTTCAGGTTAAAGAGACAGACATGGTCAACAGGAAGTGGCTTCATGGTTTAAAGAGACAGACATGGTCAAGAAGATTCATGGTAAGAGACATGGTCAAGAGAGGCTCATGGTTTAAAGAGACAGAACATGGTCAACAGGAAGAGGCTTCATGGTTTAAAGAGACAGACATGGTCAACAGGAAGAGCTTCATGGTTTAAAGAGACAGACATGGTCAACAGGAAGAGACTTCATGTTTAAAGAGACAGACATGGTCAACAGGAAGAGGCTTCATGGTTTAAAGAGACAGACATGGTCAACAGGAAGAGGCTTCATGGTTTAAAGAGACAGACATGGTCAACAGGAAGAGGCTTCATGGTTTAAAGAGACAGACATGGTCAACAGGAAGAGACTTCATGGTTTAAAGAGACAGACATGGTCAACAGGAAGAGGCTTCATGGTTTAAAGAGACAGACATGGTCAACAGGAAGAGACTTCATGGTTTAAAGAGACAGACATGGTCAACAGAAGGACTCATGGTTTAAAGAGACAGACATGGTCAACAGGAAGAGGCTTCATGGTTTAAAGAGACAGACATGGTCACAGGAAGAGCTTCATGTTTAAAGAGGACAGACATGGTCAACAGGAAGAGCTTCATGGTTTAAAGAGACAGACATGGTCAACAGGAAGAGGCTTCATGGTTTAAAGAGACAGACATGGTCAACAGGAAGTGACTTCATGGTTTAAAGAGACAGACATGGTCAGAGGAAGAGCTTCATGGTTTAAAGAGACAGACATGGTCAACAGGAAGTGCTTCATGGTTTAAAGAGACAGACATGGTCAACAGGAAGAGGCTTCATGGTTTAAAGGACAGACATGGTCAACAGGAGAGACTTCATGGTTAAAGAGACAGACATGGTCAGGAGGAAGACTTCATGGTTTAAGAGACAGAATGGTCAACAGGAGAGGCTTCAGGTTTAAAGAGACAGACATGGTCAACAGGAAGAGACTTCATGGTTAAAGAGACAGACATGGTCAACAGGAAGAGGCTTCATGGTTTAAGAGGACAGCATGGTCAACAGGAAGAGCTTCATGGTTTAAAGAGACAGACATGGTCACAGGAAGAGGCTTCATGGTTTAAAGAGACAGACATGGTCAAGGAAGGGACTTCATGGTTTAAAGAGACGACATGGTCAACAGGAGAGACTTCATGGTTTAAAGAGACAGACATGGTCACAGGAAGAGGCTTCATGGTTTAAAGAGACAGACATGGTCAGGAGGAGAGGCTTCATGGTTAAAGAGACAGACATGGTCAACAGGAAGAGGCTTCATGGTTTAAAGAGACAGACATGGTCAACAGGAAGAGCTTCATGGTTTAAAGAGACAGACATGGTCACAGAAGACTTCATGGTTTAAAGAGACAGACATGGTCAACAGGAAAGGCTTCATGGTTTAAAGAGACAGACATGGTCAACAGGAAGAGACTTCATGGTTTAAAGAGACAGAACATGGTCAACAGGAAGAGGCTTCATGGTTTAAAGAGACAGACATGGTCAGAGGAGAGGCTTCATGGTTTAAAGAGACAGACATGGTCAACAGGAAGAGGACTTCATGGTTTAAAGAGACAGACATGGTCAACAGGAAGAGGCTTCATGGTTTAAAGAGACAGACATGTCAGAGGAAAGACTTCATGGTTTAAAGAGACAGACATGGTCAACAGGAAGAGGCTTCATGGTTTAAAGAGACAGACATGGTCAACAGGAAGGAGCTTCATGGTTTAAAGAGACAGACATGGTCAACAGGAGAGGATCATGGTTTAAAGAGACGACATGGTCAACAGAGAGGCTTCATGGTTTAAAGAGACAGACATGGTCAACAGGAAGAGGCTTCATGGTTTAAAGAGACAGACATGGTCAACAGGAAGAGACTTCATGGTTTAAAGAGACAGACATGGTCAACAGGAAGAGACTTCATGGTTTAAAGAGACAGACATGGTCAACAGGAAGAGGCTTCATGGTTTAAGAGACAGACATGGTCAGGAGAGGACTTCATGTTTAAAGAGACAGACAGGTCAACAGGAAGGCTTCATGGTTTAAAGAGACAGACATGGTCAACAGAAGAGCTTCATGGTTTAAAGAGACAGACATGGTCAACAGGAGAGACTTCATGGTTAAAGAGAAGACATGGTAACAGGAAGAGGCTTCATGGTTTAAAGAGACAGACATGGTCAACAGGAAGAGGCTTCATGGTTAAAGAGACCAGACATGGTCACAGGAAGAGGCTTCATGGTTTAAAGAGACAGACATGGTCAACAGAGGAACTTCATGGTTTAAGAGACAGACATGGTCAACAGGAAGTGGCTTCATGGTTTAAAGAGACAGACATGGTCAACAGGAAGGCTTCATGGTTTAAAGAGACAGACATGGTCAACAGGAAGTGCTTCATGGTTAAAGAGACAGACATGGTCAACAGGAAAGTGGCTTCATGGTTTAAGAGACAGACATGGTCAACAGGAAGAGGCTTCATGGTTTAAAGAGACAGACATGGTCAACAGGAAGAGGCTTCATGGTTTAAAGAGACAGACATGGTCAGGAGGAAGGAGGCTTCATGGTTTAAAGAGACAGACATGGTCAACAGGAAGAGACTTCATGGTTAAAGAGACAGACATGGTCAGAGGAAGAGCTTCATGGTTTAAAGAGACAGACATGGTCAACAGGAAGAGACTTCATGGTTTAAAGAGACAGACATGGTCAACAGGAAGGGCTTCATGGTTAAAGAACAGACGGTCACAGGAAGAGGCTTCATGGTTTAAAAGACAGACATGGTCAACAGAAGAGCTTCATGGTTTAAAGAGACAGACATGGTCAACAGGAAGAGGCTTCATGGTTTAAAGAGACAGACATGGTCAACAGGAAGATGCTTCATGGTTAAAGAGACAGACATGGTCAACAGGAAGAGACTTCATGGTTTAAAGAGACAGACATGTCAACAGGAAGAGGCTTCATGGTTTAAAGAGACAGACATGGTCAACAGGAAGAGGACTTCATGGTTTAAAGAGACAGACATGGTCAACGAAGAAGCTTCATGGTTTAAAGAGACAGACATGGTCAACAGAAGAGACTTCATGGTTTAAAGAGAAGACATGGTCAAGGAAGAGCTTCATGGTTAAAGAGACAGACATGGTCAACAGGAAGAGACTTCATGGTTTAAAGAGACAGACATGGTCAACAGGAGAAGCTTCATGGTTTAAGAGACAGACATGTCAGAAGGAAGAGCTTCATGGTTTAAAGAGACAGACATGGTCAACAGGAAGAGACTTCATGGTTTTAAGAGACAGACATGGTCAGGAGAAGAAGGCTTCATGGTTTAAGAGACAGACATGGTCAACAGGAAGAGACTTCATGGTTTAAAGAGGACAAAAACAGACATGGTCAACAGGAGAGACTTCATGGTTTAAAGAGACAGACATGGTAACAGGAAGAGACTTCATGGTTTAAAGAGCACATGGTCAACAGGAAGAAGCTTCATGGTTTAAAGAGACAGACATGGTCAACAGGAAGAGACTTCATGGTTTAAAGAGACAGACATGGTCAACAGGAAGAGGCTTCATGGTTTAAAGAGACAGACATGGTCAACAGGAAGAGGCTTCATGGTTTAAAGAGACAGACATGGTCAAACAGGAGTGACTTCATGGTTTAAAGAGACAGACATGGTCAGGCAGGAAGAGACTTCATGGTTTAAAGAGACAGACATGGTCAACAGGAAGAGGCTTCATGGTTTAAAGAGACAGACATGGTCAACAGGAAGAGGCTTCATGGTTTAAAGAGACAGACATGGTCAACAGGAGAGGACTTCATGGTTTAAAGAGACAGACATGGTCACAGAGAAGGCTTCATGGTTTAAAGAGACAGACATGGTCAACAGGAAGAGACTTCATGGTTTAAAGAGACAGACATGGTCAACAGGAAGAGCTTCATGGTTTAAAGACAGACATGGTCAACAGGAAGAGGATGGTCATGGTTTAAAGAGACAGACATGGTCAACAGGAAGAGGCTTCATGGTTTAAAGAGACAGACATGGTCAGAGGAAGAGCTTCATGGTTTAAAGAGACAGACATGGTCAACAGGAGAGACTTCATGGTTTAAAGAGACAGACATGGTCAACAGGAAGAGGCTTCATGGTTTAAAGAGACAGACATGGTAACAGGAGAGGCTTCATGGTTTAAAGAGACAGACATGGTCACAGGAAGGACTTCATGGTTTAAGAGACAGACATGGTCAACAGAAGAGGCTTCATGGTTTAAAGAGACAGACATGGTCAACAGGAAGAGGCTTCATGGTTTAAAGAGACAGACATGGTCAACAGAGAGGCTTCATGGTTTAAAGAGACAGACATGGTCAACAGAAGAGGCTTCATGGTTTAAAGAGACAGACATGGTCAGAGGAAGAGGCTTCATGTTTAAAGAGACAGACATGGTCAACAGGAAGTGGCTTCATGGTTTAAAGAGACAGACATGTCAGAGGAAGAGGCTTCATGGTTTAAAGAGACAGACATGGTCAGAGGAAGAGGCTTCATGGTTTAAAGAGACAGACATGGTCAACAGGAAGAGCTTCATGGTTTAAAGAGACAGACATGGTCAACAGGAAGAGCTTCATGGTTAAAGAGACAGACATGGTCAACAGGAAGAGACTTCATGGTTTAAAGAGACAGACATGGTCAACAGGAAGAGCTTCATGTTTAAAGAGACAGACATGGTCAACAGGAAGAGGCTCAGGTTTAAAGAGACAGACATGGTCAACAGGAAGAGGTTCATGGTTAAAGAGACAGACATGGTCAACAGGAGAGGCTTCATGGTTAAAGAGACAGACATGGTCACAGGAAGAGGACTTCATGGTTTAAAGAGACAGACATGGTCAACAGGAAGGACTTCATGGTTTAAAGAGACAGACATGGTCAACAGGAAGAGGCTTCATGGTTTAAAGAGACAGACATGGTCAACAGGAAGAGGCTTCATGGTTAAAGAGACAGACATGGTCACAGGAAGAGACTTCATGGTTTAAAGAGACAGACATGGTCAACAGGAAAGAGCTTCATGGTTTAAAGAGACAGACATGGTCAACAGGAAGAGGCTTCATGGTTTAAAGAGACAGACATGGTCAACAGGAAGGACTTCATGGTTTAAAGAGACAGACATGGTCAAGGAAGAGTTCATGGTTTAAAGAGAAGACATGGTCAACAGAGAGTGCTATGGTTTAAAGAGACAGACATGGTCACAGGAGAGGCTTCATGGTTTAAAGAGACAGACATGGTCAACAGGAAGAGGCTTCATGGTTTAAAGAGACAGACATGGTCAAGAGGAAGAGCTTCATGGTTTAAAGAGACAGACATGGTCAACAGGAAGAGGCTTCATGGTTAAAGAGACAGACATGGTCAACAGGAAGAGCTTCATGGTTTAAAGAGACAGACATGGTCAACAGAAGAGGCTTCATGGTTTAAAGGACAGACATGGTCAGAAGAGGCTTCATGGTTTAAAGAGACAGACATGGGCACAGGAAGAGACTCATGGTTTAAAGAGACAGACATGGTCAACAGGAAGAGGCTTCATGGTTTAAAGAGACAGACATGGTCAAAGGAAGAGGCTTATGGTTTAAGAGACAGACATGGTCAACAGAAGAGGCTTCATGGTTAAAGAGACAGACATGGTCAAGGAAGAGGCTTCATGGTTTAAGAGACAGACATGGTCAACAGGAAGAGGCTTCATGGTTTAAAGAGACAGACATGGTCAACAGGAAGAGGCTTCATGGTTTTAAGAGACAGACATGGTCAACAGGAAGAGGCTTCATGGTTAAAGAGACAGACATGGTCAACAGGAGAGACTTCATGGTTTAAAGAGACAGACATGAGTCAACAGGAAGAGCTTCATGTTTAAAGAGACAGACATGGTCAACGGAAGAGGCTTCATGGTTTAAGAGACAGACATGGTCAACAGGAAAGAGCTTCATTGTTAAAGAGACAGACATGGTCAACAGGAGAGACTTCATGGTTTAAAGAGACAGACATGGTCAACGGAAGAGCTTCATGGTTTAAAGAGACAGACATGGTCAACAGGAAGAGGCTTCATGGTTTAAAGAGACAGACATGGTCAACAGGAAGAGGCTTCATGGTTTAAAGAGACAGACATGGTCAAAGGAAGAGCTTCATGGTTTAAAGAGACAGACATGGTCAGGAGGAGAGCTTCATGGTTTAAAGAGACAGACATGGTCAACAGGAAGAGCTTCAGGTTAAGAGGACAGACATGGTCAACAGGAAGTGGCTTCATGTTTAAAGAGAAGACATGGTCACAGGAAGAGGCTTCATGGTTAAAGAGACAGACATGGTCAACAGGAAGAGGCTTCATGGTTAAAGAGACAGACATGGTCAACAGGAAGAGACTTCATGGTTTAAAGAGACAGAATGGTCAACAGGAAGAGGCTTCAGGTTTAAAGAGACAGACATGGTCAACAGGAAGAGGCTTCATGGTTTAAAGAGACAGACATGGTCAACAGGAGAGGCTTCATGGTTTAAAGAGACAGACATGGTCACGGAAGACTTCATGTTTAAAGAGACAACAGGCACAGAAGAGCTTCATGGTTTAAAGAGACAGACCTGGTCAGGAGGAAGAGACTTCATGGTTAAAGAGACAGACATGGTCAACAGGAAGAGACTTCATGGTTTAAAGAGACAGACATGGTCAACAGTAAGAGGACTTCATGGTTTAAAGAGACAGACATGGCAACAGGAAGAGCTTCATGTTTAAAGAGACAGACATGCAACAGAGAGGGCTTCATGGTTTAAAGAGACAGACATGCGTCAAGGAAGACTTCATGGTTTAAAGAGACAGACATGGTCAAGGAAGAGACTTCATGGTTTAAAGAGACAGACATGGTCAACAGGAAGAGCTCATGGTTTAAGAGAGAGACATGGTCAGGAGGAAGGACTTCATGGTTTAAAGAGACAGACATGGTCAACAGGAAGAGGCTTCATGGTTTAGAGACAGACATGGGCAACAGGAAGAGGCTTCATGGTTAAAGAGACAGACATGGTCAACAGAAGGACTTCATGGTTTAAAGAGACAGACATGGTCACAGGAAGAGCTTCATGGTTTAAAGAGACAGACCATGTCAACAGGAAGAGCTCATGAGTTTAAAGACAGACATGGTCAACAGGGAAGAGACTTCATGGTTTAAAGAGACAGACATGGTCAACAGGAAGAGGCTTCATGGTTTAAAGAGACAGACATGGTCAGAGGAAGAGACTTCATGGTTTAAAGAGACAGACATGGTCAGAGGAAGAGGACTTCATGGTTTAAAGAGACAGACATGGTCAACAGGAAGAGGCTTCATGTAAAGAGAAAGACATGGTCAACAGAAGAGGCTTCTGGTTTAAAGAGACAGCATGGTACAGGAAGAGCTTCATGGTTTAAGAGACAGGGTGACAGGG